>NW_027467041.1:35000-152500 GCF_046128005.1 Genypterus blacodes | reverse complement strand
AGTGTGTTCAGGCTGCCAGCTGAAACCTGTTATTAACTTCAGCCTGTAGCACAGTAAAGAGGGGTTGATTACAACGTCGCGAGAGAAATGAGGCAGCGCAATATTGCTCCATAACATTTAAAGGCCTCTCCCTGTGTTATGCTTGCTCTCTTAAAAAGGGCCAGAAAAGGAGCGGTGTCCATGTCAGCCTCACGTCTTGAAAGTGTCTTGGGGTTAAAACCATTTTGTTTGTGTGTAACAACACACTGCACTGTATGAAAGCGTTTATACGAGCCCTGGGCATTCCCACACACCCCCCAAAAATTCCAATGTATATTTCAGTCAAGTCTCCTCTCTGCTTTTCCAGGCAAAGTGTGGGATTTGTGGTCAGGATACAATGGAAGGATTCAAAAGGAGAGCTCGGGGTGGGAGAGTTGCTGCTGGCAGGACGAGTCCCAAACCTACCGTGTTTCTCTTCCTCTCTTCCTTTTTTGGGTTTTTTCTCATCTGAAAAACACCCCGGCCTCGTCTCCCCCGTCTAATTGTTTTCCTTTTGTCAGGATTCAGAGTCATGGAGACGCTGAACTGAACCCCAGCCAGTGGCGGAGGAGGGATGTTGGCCCTGGGCTCCGGGGCTGCGGTGTGCTGACCTCATTCTGAACTGGATGGAAACGTCCCGGGCAAACTAACGGCTCCACCCCGGCACCATGTAATTACCCCGGCTCTCATTAGGATGTTATAATTATGTTAATGAATATGGCGGCTTATGTTTAATGAATGGAAACATTTCCTCTTTTTGATACAAACAGGATGAAGAGGTCCTGACTGTGAGAGAGACAGGTTTGATGGCTGTGGTGGAGATGAGAATGAAGCTGAAGGAAAGGGAACAGGCTTTTACTTTGGCAAATCAGAATAAGGACTAAGGACAAGCTGAAGGAAAGAACATCTCTTAAAAAATGTTATCTAAGTAAAAGCAAATGGCTTCTAGTCCAAGTATTCTTGTGGAGTGATTCTCGGTTTCTTTCCTTTACGCCTCTGACTGGATGTCGGGTTTCAGCTTCTTAATCCTTTTCCATGAAGGTGAGAGTGTGGAGAGGTCGTGGGAACCTAAACCTCTTAAACGGATCACAGCCCTCCATTACATTCTTATGCATTGGGCTCAGAACTTATCAATCGACCATTTCATTTTCAAATTTGCAATTTCCAGACAAACCCGATCCATGGCAGTATATAAACAGTGTGTGTGTTTGTGTGTGTGTGTGTGTGTGTGTGTGTGTGTGTGTTGCTTTATACATTCTGACATCTGAAGCCACACACACACACGTCACGCTTCATCACACATCAGCGCTTGGACGCTGTTTTGTCACTTTGCTGCTGCGAGTGGACGCGGATCAATACGGGCCGTGTTATGGAGCCTTCCGGCGTGAAACCACGGAAGGTTCAGACGTCTCTTCCCTCCAGACTCCACATCAGTGTTAATGTGTCAGGGAGCCATGAGAGAGAGAGCGTGTGTGTGTGTGCGTGTGTGTGTGTGCTGTGCAGACACGGGCAGCATTTGTTAACGAGGCCGAGCCAATCAAACAAGCCCACGTGCCACACGATGCAGACTGAGGTGGTTGATCTATAAACATTCAGGCGTCTGCTGAGTCTTTAACAGGTGATGAAGAATAAACCCCTCATAAGAATGATGTCATAGCTCCTCACAGAAGCCAAAGGTGACTTGAATTGCAGCCCAAAGATATTTTTATAGCATCAATATTCATTTATATACCAATATTCCCATCCAGTGGATTTATGATGGAGCAAACTGAGCCTTAGTGAGTTCAGAGTTATTAAGGTGAGGTTTTTACAGTCACTTACCCATAAGATTTAATAAAGCGTCCAGTCTGCAACTAGTTTACACAGCAAATTGATGATATTTTCATTGAATCTCTGCCAAACCCGAGTGGCGGTGCCTTCAGGGGGTTTGTGTGTGTGTGATGGACTGTAGACTGGACAGTATTCTGTTACAAATATGAGCTAAATGGATTAGTGTGTGTGTGTGTGACTTCATATCCAGGCAGCAGAGCTGCGTCTCAGCCAAGACCCACTGCCCCCTGCTGCCTTCACTGCCCCCTGCTGCCTTCACTGACCTCTGCTGCCTTCACTGACCCCTGCTGCCTTCACATTACTATCTATCTATCTATCTATCTATCTATCTATCTATCTATCTATCTATCTATCTATCTATCTATCTATCTATCTATCTGTCTATCTGTCTGTCTGTCTGTCTGTCTGTCTGTCTGTCTGTCTGTCTATCTATCTATCTATCTAGTTGTGAGTGTAATTAAACTAACTTGTAATCTTGTGAGCTCCTCCCAGTAGAAACTAAAGAATGGTTGAAGTGGTTTGTAGATATTTTAGCTCCAACGTTTCCAGAGGAAAGTTCCTATAAAAGTCTGTGATGTGTGAAGGCTCCGTCACACAGGCCGGATCCGTCCCGGCTCCAGAGTGCAGAGTTCCGGCTCTGCTGCTCTCTCAGCCCACATCATGGATTTATGATGTGCAATTAGGATTTATGCTTCATTTACAGTTTGCAAATCTTATTCTTTAGTCTGACTCCCTGCTGATCTTGTGAAGAGGTTTTAATTGGCGAGGGAAATGAGCGAGCAGACGGCAGAGCTTCTCCCCTCACAGAACCAGGAGTGACTTCACTTCACGCACACATGAGAGAATGATGTGAAAGTGGTCAGCTGCGTTGTTGTTCTGCTGCCATCCCTCTGCCTCTTCATCTGCCTCTCTGACTCACACACACACACACACACACACACACACACACACGCACGCACGCACGCACACACACACGCACACACACACACACACACACACACACACACACACACACACACACACACACACTCCAGTCAGTTTCCAGCATCACTGCAAACCAATTACTGAATGAATTTACTAGAAATGTGACTCAGATTAAGCTTCATGCTGACTGCTCCAAAAAATAATAATAACACTTGTGGTGAAGTTATTTCTCCTCATTAAAACATGGAAATGAGTAATAAGCCGAGTGACCGTCACCTCCACCGTTTCCATGGCCGTCACTTTGCTGTAAACTCTTTCCCGTCTCCATTAAACCCTGAGTATAAAAGTGAGCGGCGTCCAGCCTCACCTCTCCGCCTCGACCTTTCAGTGAATGACTGAGGTGCTGTTTATTTTCCAGTCCGTCTTTGTTTTGTTACTTTAAGCACCATGTCTGTCAGCCATAGTGTAATTATATGGAGACAGAGACACAGGAGGGGGGGGGGGGGGCGTTGGAGACAGCCATCTCTTTCAGCTGCTGTGAGCCGCGACCAGTACTGCCTGAAGCTGCTCGCCTCTTGAATGGCAGCCAACAGACTTTTCGACTCCCTTTTAACCCCTTAGATCACCCGGAGAGCTGCGTCTCTGCTCACCTGAGCTCAGGTTCTCACAAAGGTTTCATCTCCACACACGGAAACGTTAGGAAACGTTATGAGATGATTTTAATGAGGCCGGCGGTCATAAATCCACAGAAATGTTCCAGAACCATTATTTGTTATGTCTCAAAATATTAAACTCTGAACCGTTGGGAAATTATTTAATGCTTTTTGGAACTTTTACAAAGGCAATTTAGTTTGTGTGTGTGTGTGTGTGTGTGTGTGTGTGTGTGTGTGTTTCTACTATTCATTTCAGAAATATTAATCAGAAACATGATCTTATTAATGTTATTATGTTAAAAAAAAACATTACAAACTCCAATTTTTCACTTTTAACCACACTTCAGTGAAGCTAACAAGCGCTAACACAGCACAAGGAATCAAGGGATTTAGGGATTTGAGCACAAATAACATTGACCAAGCATCAAAGTAGGGAAATGATTCTATCTATTGACATCCTGCAGCGGAACAAGATAAACAAAACCAATCAATCGATCAATAGAAAATGCAGTGGAAGTGTCGAATGGTTCTTTTAAAGCCAATCCTGTTTACAGACCAACAAACCAGGAACACTGTGGCTGCTGCCCTCAGGCCTGGTGTGTGTGTGTGTCTGTGTGTGTGTGTGTGTGTGTGTTTGTGTGTGTGTGTGTGTGTGTGTGTGTGTGTGTGTGTGTGTGTGTGTGTGTATTGTCCGTTGCAACCCTGTTACTGTTTCCTCAGCAAACCAAGAGGAGGA
Organism: Genypterus blacodes; assembly: GCF_046128005.1. NCBI lineage: Eukaryota > Metazoa > Chordata > Actinopteri > Ophidiiformes > Ophidiidae > Genypterus > Genypterus blacodes. Next base: position 148,339 of record NW_027467041.1, on the reverse strand, counting down.
AAGAGTATTTTGTACATGTTTTGTCATTGACACTTGTTTTGCAGCTTCTTCTTCTTTGTTTGTCAGGATGTGTTCAGGACTTTGATCCCTTTAATGATGGTCATAATATGTCCCTCAGTCTGATCAGTGTATCGTGCGTTGGGAGCATTTCTGTGACTTTCTGTGTGAGTAGTTGAGCACGGTGGTGCGTCAGCAGTAAAAGCTTCACCAGGCGCCACATTCACAAACAAACAAACAAACAAAGGAGAAGTGCAACGCTCTCAACCACATCAGCCAGACAAAAGCTGCTACAGGCTGCATCTCCAGAGGCACAGGGGATGTTTGACTGTTTTCAAAGACATTTTTATGTAATACGTTTTACAATTACATAACAGAAAACAGTTCTGCCCCGACACCAAACAATCAAACATGGGCTTTGCTCCCCTTCTGCTTTCTATTTGTCATTGTTCACAGATGAAAGCTTTCCTCTACTAAACTTGATTTTAACCAAAATACCAAGACAAACGAATGTACGACTTGACTTTTCTTCTTCTTCTGTCAGACTCCCTAAATGTTTTCCATATTGTGGGGCTCTGGATGGATGCAGGAAATGCTGTCACCCCACTCTGCTTTCCAAACTTCCAGAATGAGGTTTTGGCTGTGTGGGATGCCAGTGCGGTAGATTCCAGCGCTGCACCGACCCTGCTCAGGTTTCCTCTCGCTGGGAGAGAGAGAGAGAGAGAGAGAGAGAGGGAGAGAGACTTCAACAGTCTCCGCCCTCGCTGCTTCGCTCTCCTCAGACGGAATAGTCTCCATTTTCCCTATTTATCTCTGATCCGGGTAGGAATGAGTTTGAGTTTAGGACATCTGTAGCATTTCCTGTCCAACTCTTACTGACTATGACTAATTCTTTCATTACTGCAGGAACATGAACATAATGTGGCTTTGAAGCTGGATTTCAGTCAGGTTGGAGCAATAAAAGGAAGCAGAACTCAGGATTATATAAATAGATACAAGAAGGGCACTCAGAGCTCATACCTCCACCAAGGCTGAACAAGCAAACATTAGTCTAAACAATGGAAAATGGATGGATGGATGGATGGATGGAGGGATGATTCAGCTCTGTGACGGTCCCAGGTGAACTCCACACACTTACAGACTGTAATCAGTGTAAAGAATGAGCCTCCAGCTACAAACCCATGAACTCTGTAAGTTGTGACGTTTGTCTTTGTAAATTTCAGGTTTTTATGGGTCGACTTCCTGCAAACCTGGAAGGGAACCAGTCTTTCAGAGCGCAAAGCAAGACTAACTGGCAAAATGAAGTGAAAAAAGAGCAGACAGAGAGTGAAATCAAACTAGAGGGTCAATCTGGGGTTCATACCTCCGCAAAGGCCTAACAGTGCTTGAATGAAAACAGATTACTGGCAGAAATCCACTGTTTTAGTGCAAAACCTGTATCCTGGGTTGGAGGAAATAATAACAAAGTGTACAAAAGAACAAGTCCTGTGAGCATTTTATTTATCTGTTCAGCTCCATGTCCTTCTCTCCAATGAAGCCTAAAGAACTGCCTGTGCTGGGGTGTGTGTGTGTTTGTGTGTGTGCGTGTGTGTGCGCGTGTGTGCGCGTGTGTGCGTGTGTGTGCGTGTGTCTGACCTCAGAGGTTTCTTAAGTGCCATAAATCTAACTTTCCTGGTAGTTCTTGTTGTTGTCCTGATTTTAAATCTACTAGCTGATAAAGGACAAATAGGGTGCATTTTCTTATTTTCCCTCATTTTAAAATGTCCAGAAAGAGTTGATCAAGTCCTAAATTACAAAATCTGAGGTTGACGCCCAAAAGAAAAGTCGGAACAGACTCAGGCCTGAAAGAGAGGGCTGTTTTCACTCAGTGTGCCCAGTTGTGCTTGCACATTAAAGTATTGCAACGTTCTTAAACAACAAAGCTCTGAATGAACACAGAAACATGAACGTGTGTGTATCCTGACCTTTAACCCAACCAGATCAACAATTACCCTCAGGATATCTACATCTAAACTCATAACTACATGTTAGCAGAAGTGGGCGGGGCCAGCAGGATGTCTGTCATACGAGCTGAGCTGAGCTGAATCGCATTTTTGAAAAGGTTAAAATTGCTTCAGTCACGACGTCAACCAATTCATAAAATCATTACAGCTCCTGCATTATGGATCGGAGACGTAATGGCGCGACCTTTCATGTGCGTAGGTGTAATTACTACGCTGTTGTTTGTGCAGCATGACCGTACAATCAGCATTATTTGGGACTCTGAGCTGCAAAATAAAGAGCAAATCCTCGGAGGCCCACATCAGACGGCCCAAAAGTGTTGGTGACATTCACCGTGACTCTTTCATCTCTGGGCTTTCTTCTCTCTCTTTCTCTCTTTGACACACACTGACATTATCCCGCATATCAAAGCGTTTTATTGAAAAGCGACGGCAGGCTCGGGCCACAAAGCTTTATTGTCCGACCCCCCCCCCCCCCCCCCCCCCCCCCCCCCCCCCCGCCCTGGCCTTGAAGCAGTCAAAGTTACGCAGCAAATTTTCATCTCTCTCTCTTTGTCTCAGGCGAGGTGTTAAAAACAGAAATGAAAGGGTGGAACAGAGAGGCCTCGGCTCAGCGCGGGACAAAGGCCACGTTTCTGTGCGGCGCTGCAGTGAATGCCACAGGTTTGAAACTGAAGAACTTAATTTCAGCTCATCACGGCGACTAGAGGAGGGGAAAAGTGCCTTGTTTTCCTGCAGGGGTAACCAGATAGTCTCTTAAAAGGTGAGTTTAGGTGTTGTGTGCAGAACAAGAGATGCGGACAGTGAAGCAGCAGACAAAGTACCTGCTCTTGTGTTGGGCTGGGCCCTGCTGAAGTGGATTAATGGGGATTCTCTCAGCTCCTGCATGAGGCTGTCAGTCATGCAGAGGCGCAGGTGAGAAAGCTGTGTTGGCCTGTCACTGCGCTAGTGTTTCAGGTACGAGTCCAAGCCCTGAAGGGAACATTACCTCTACTACCGACATTCTTAAACAAGATTGTTGGAAGAGTTGTCAACACATGCCCCGCAGGGCTGCAGTTGGCCTTTGCTTTGTGTTGTTGCGTTCAAGTCTGACGTTTTTTTTCTGTACTTGTGCTCTCTGTTGTGTATGAAGGTGGAAATTCTGGGAAACAATGAAAAACAAACTGGACATGTGACTGCAGCTGGAGCTTCTGGTCAGTCAGGCACCAGGAGACAACGTCCAGGGAAATACTGCTGATGTGACAGATTATACTGGCTAGTTATCTTTTAAATTGTCAGAGCAACACATTCTCCAGACTCAGATTGCAGCATGTTTACACACTAACAAAAGAATCTGAGGAATTTTCTCCGGGAAGTTTCTGGGCCAACTGACTGAATGAAACACAGGCCAATGACGGCAACTCTCCAGAGAGTCAACGGAAAGAAACCACTCCACTAAATATTTACAATACTTCAGCTTATTTACTACGTGTCACATTCTTTACATTACGACCAGATTTTTACAACTCAGACCACCTTGATTCAGGTTGTGTTCGTTTCAGTCTCACTATGGTTTGAAAATCAATTCCCATGTTTGCTTTGATTGTGGTAACGGTTGTTTCAGATTCAATGATATTTAAGAGGTTAAAAGACATGTTAATGGATTACTAATCTATGAGTATTAGATGTAACAACAATGTTTAGTGGCTAAGCTGTTGATTAAAAGTATCCAGGGCCTATTTTGTATTTTGTATTGGAGAGTACAAAGGCAACAATCTGAGACTTTACAGTTGATAAAAGTGGCATTCATCATGTTTGGCCACTAGATGGCGGAAGACCTCCAAACAATCTGACTGACACTGACGCTGATCACTTTGACTTCTTATACTGTATATGAAATGTGCAACTCTGAATAAAGAGATTCTGACATTACTTCACTTTTATTTAACACATAAATAAGTCACAACACCAAGAAAAACAAGACAGACACACACTTGACAACAATACACCGTTTTTGTATCCAATCAGACACAAACACATACACATACTTTGTGTCTGTAGGTCAGATCTTTGGCACGATCAGCTTTAGTGCATAAAAAGCTACATTTTATACATTTTAAACGTGATTCATATGTATTTTTTATCAAAGGGCTGTGAGGTTCAGAGTCACAGTGGTTTATTACTGCCACCTTGTGATGAAGCTGTAACAAAGCATGTGATGTTTCTGTCTGCAGGTCCAGTCTGCGTGTGTGTGTGTGTGTGTGCAGTTACATGAGGCCTGCATACACACACACACACACACACACACACACACACACACACACACACACACACACACTCACTTTGTGCAGCATGAGTGTGTGCAGCCTCTCAGGCAGGAGCGGCTTTAATGGTGTGTGACCACATGGACGATGATTAAACGGAGTCACATCAGAGGCTCATGTGCCGCTCCTCAGACAGACCCGGTGTGAGTGACAGCTCCATCTAATCTGCACCGGCTCCGGTTTCACTGGAGTTCCACTGCATCAATGATCCAGTGCCCCCATGCTCACATGGGAGAAGAGACACACACACACACACACACACACACACACACACACACACACATTAAATATGTTGGCCTGAGGTCAGGAGATGCAGATAAATGGGACATTGTTTCATAGCTAAACAGAAGAGCCTCAGGGGAGTTTTTTCCTTCACAACTGATGCTTACTCTACACACACACACACACCCCCTCTCTCTCTCTCTCTCTCTCTCTCTCTCTCTCTCTCTCTCTCACACACACGGTAACACTAGCATGTTTAAAGAGGGTGAATGTATGTGTTTACATTCTGATGGGCTTCCAGCATCAGTCAGACTGTCTGGATCCAGGGGTTGTAAAGACGATGTCTCTCTCTCAGACGCTCACATAAAGTATTGATTCAGCTCCAGACTTCTCCCTACCAGGCCCTGATGAGAGCTTTGCTGTATGATCTTTCTCATTTATCATTGGCATCAGCTGTTGTGCTTTTTCTTCAGATCAGAAAATGATTAAATGTCGTCGCAGAATAGCAAAATAATGGCATAATTTGAGATGAGCTCCATTTCATTTCCATGTCGCTCACAATACAGGACTCTCATTTCCAAACAACATTAAGCAGATTACATAGAATCTCTTTGTTTATTCCCCTCAAACTACCATCAGCTGCAGCCATTTTAAAGGCTCATGGAATTTGATAAGAACACTAGCAATAATAGTGTTCCTCTCACTCATATTGTTGAAGTGCAGCAACACAATAGTAGCCCAGGGACATTATTTGCATATTGTCAAGGGGTGTGTGAATAGGGCTTAGGAGAATGAGAAATTATATCAGCCACAAAGAAAAGCAATGGTCTGTGACCGAATGCTAGATCTTCTATGCATATGTTATCTGAGATTGAGAGTTTTATTATCATATAAATGCAAATGGAAGACTAGTATGCAGGATATAATGTGCAATTATGGTTCAAATAGGATTTTTACTCCATCTAATCCACTTTAGTGTTCTGATGTGCAGTGGACAATATCATACAAATCCCACATAGTAGCACATTTTTTTATATAATTCATTTAACATAGCATTCAATCAGTGATAGTCATGGCTCATCAGCCTGGATCATCAACTGGAGGGAAAAGGCTGGGAAAAATGTTTTACCAGCCGCAGACTTGATGAAATTCTGTGGCTGCTAATATAATAGATTCAATAATAGATTTAATTTTGTTTCTGAAGAGTCTCAGTTAAATTAAACTGCTTCCCTCGACCGCAGGGGTTGAACAATTACAAAGTGCAAATTACACATTTACTGTAATAAATACTGTAATGGCGCAATTTGACCACTAGAAGGTGCAATATCACCGTTTTACAGAGAGACACGAGCACGATTACACAATTTACAGTGAAGAGGTGTTCAGAAGCAGACAGAGAGATGAGGAGACGCTGGTATTTACTGTACAAGAGATCAGACAGGTTGGGCTGGAATGTACGGTTGGTAGTTCGATTCCCATAATGATTCAGGAGAATTGAGAAAGAAGAAGAAGATGCTACAGGAGAATAAATAATAAAATAATTATAAAAATGTGTGTTCTCCTCTTGTATGATGTGAAGTGTTGCCTTGCTCTCCTCTTTTTCAGTGGCACCTCTTCAAGTGTTGGTGATAATGACAGGTGCCGATAGAGTTCAGTCACACACACACTCCGGTAGAGTTCAGTCACACACACACTCCGGTCACTTTCAGTCAGAGGAAGTGATGAAGGAGATGGGAGGAAGTCACACTATGAAATGATACTTGAGTTGCACAAGAAGCAGCTTACAGAGAAAGAGAGAGATGAAAGAGAGAGAGAGAGAGAGAGAGAGAGAGAGAACAGAAGAGGATCACGTCCTGTCTGCAGCAAAAAATGTGTGTGTGTGTGTGTGTGTGTGTGTGCGTGCGTGCGTGCGTGCGTGCGTGCGTGCGTGCGTGCGTGCGTGCGTGCGTGCGTGCGTGCGTGCGTGCGTGCGTGCGTGCGTGCGTGCGTGCGTGCGTGTGTGTGTAAAGAACAGCAGCAACCAACCCTCAGCTGGTCATCAGGTGGGAGCAGTGTGTTGTAACATTGTGCTCTCAGCTTTTCACTCCAAACACCATCTCACACAGAGTGAACTCCAACTTCAAATCCATTTCCTGTTTGCTTATCAATGAGATTGTGAGGCGTTTGCTCTGGTGGTGACTCATGACTCAGAGGTGTGACTAGACTCACAGCAGCTCAGAGGCTTATCAGCGAGCTCGTCCTTCCCCGCCATGACTCAACGCTCAAAGAGAGATGGATCAAAATGTCACCACTTTTCTTGTTTACTTTGTGGCGAGGGCGACCATATAAGGGAGAGGAAAGTGGAACTGACAGTGTAATGACTCATGGGGTCTGATACGATCCGGACATGTGTTCATCATACAAACCTGGGGGAGTCGCATGAGCAGAGTCACGCCGTGTTAGTGATCAACAAACACATGACTCCACTGGGTTGCCCTCGGTTACGACAGCGTGCTCACACTGACCCCCCTCTTCCTCCCCCTACTCCTCCTCCTCTCAGAGAAGACTGTGATTGCAAACAAAAGTGAAAATAGCATAAGGAGATGGAGTTGACTTTGTTTATTCAAGACGTCTCACTGAGAGGAAGATTTGTGTACCAGCAAGTAAAACCCTGAAGTCTGCATAGGGAAAAGTGATTCTATTGCTTCATTGTGGCTTTTTACCATTGTGTTCCAGATACTAAAGCCAAACCACCGCGTCTCTGCTTTGCTTTACCCTCGTTCTTAGTTGTTTGTTTGTCGCTTTGATACTTTCTGACTCAGCGTTTTCACTTCACACCCACGACACAGAACTAAATTGCAGCTGAAGCTAAAAAGGTCACCCAAGTAATTAAAGTAGAGAAAAGAGGATAAATGACAATTAAAGGCACTTTGATTGATGCTGGAACGGATTATCTCTTGTTCCTTCTTCTTCTCTCTCTCCTTTCATTCGAATCATAAAATGAATCCAATGACAAATTAGTGATTTAAATTAAAAGGACTAAAAAATTTCTAAACCGTGCTTTCATCTGCATTGATCCATTTCCCCTCTTAAGTGCACACACACTTCACTTCGCTTGAGTGTGTGTGAGTGAATCTATGGCTAAACTAACGAAACTGCATAACAAAGCAAATGTTATTTCACCCAGAGCTCATATCCCAAACATCAAGTACAGTATATGGAGTGTAACTGACTCAATGGCATCCTTGTGTGTGTGTGTGTGTGTTGCGTTTACGCAGGCTGCCTCTGAGGATTTTACTGAGTGATATGCAATTACAGTGAGAGAAGAAATAGCTGTCTTCCTGTTATTCATAGCACAGTGAGCTGAGCAGCAGCCAGAGTTTGTCGCTGAGGATTTATGAATCAAGAAATGCTTCCTTCACTCAAGGAAGGAGGATTATAAAGTGTAAACTAAAGTCTTATGTCATCGTTTCCACTGCAGAGAGAGAGAGTGACATGTCAGGAGAGTGAGAGTGGAGCTTCACCGGTGTGTGTGTGGGGTCAAGTCATGAAAACTTAGATGGAAAGAGCAGAAGTGAATGAAAGAGAGCAGAGATGAGGAGGAGGAGGAGGAATAAAGGAGAAGCTAGTTTTATAGAGGAGGTGTGTGTGTGCGTGCGTGTGTGTGTGTGTGTGTGTGCGTGTGTCTGTGTGGGCGGGTGGGAAGGTTCTGAGCTCAGCCTCTGGTACAGCGTGTGCTTTCACTGCTGTCGGGAGCTGTTGAGCGATTGATGACTTTCTCTGAGAGAAAACACCGTGTCACACTCTTACCAGAAAGATCCATGGAAACACTTCCAGACGCTCCTCAGCAGCTCGACTGAGGTGCAGGGGCAAGTTGCAGGCCCACGCACCCTGCAGGTTCAGGTTAAACACACAACACACACATGCAGCGACACTCAGGCCGTACATAAAGCAGCTACACATAGCTGGGATTGTGCGGATGTTGTGCAATATGGATATAAAATAGCCGACATGTTGCAGAAGCAGATGAGTGAAAGCAGAACAACCAAGATATATATAAGTGCAATATAGTTTGACTTATAGGTTATCTATTGAGCAGTATACTGTTTCTTTAAAGACACTCATGGTGAAATGTTAAATGTTCATGTGACTTGACTGTAATTTCCTTTTTCTGTTTGCAACACAAGTCGTCTGTGTCCTTATCACACCCGGACACACACTCACAGCTTCTGTTCTTTTTCACCGCCTCATTCTCCACCGGGACACCAGCTGACACACACACACACACACACACACACACACACACACACACACACACACACACTCACAATCTCTGGCTCAAGTCCCCTGAGGTTGAATCCGGCACAATGTCATTATCATCCATCGGATTGTACGAGGCTGCTGCCCATTCAGTCCTGCTGACGTGCCTTTTGTGCCGGGGTAATTCTTCTCACAGAAGGCCCCCCGTCCGTCCACTCTGTCCTGCCCCCCCCCCCTCGTCTGCTGCGGCCCATCTGTAATCCCATCCCCCCCCCCCAAGCTGCACCCCCATATCCGCCCTATCTCACCCTGCGCTCCTCCAAAACAAACCAGCTGTCTTGGCCGGTCGTGTCCCCCGGGGGCGTAAACAGGTGCCGAGAGGGTCGAGAGGGGCCTCCAGCATGTGACACATGGCAGCACGCTTCCCCTGCCTCTGCCTCCAACCTGCCAGCACACCACTGCACTTACAGAGAGAGAGAGAGAGAGAGAGAGAGAGAGGGAGAGAGAGAGAGAGAGAGAGAGGGAGGGGTGGTGCTCAGCTGGACACTTGGACACACACAAGGAGCTGTTGATGACTAAACCTCTGCACAGAACAGGATCTCATGGGCTCAAGATGTCAGTGTTTGTGCTGACTCGGGCTAAACTCACATATAGAATCGCCAAAATGCGGTTCTGTGCCATCTGGATCTGGAGCTCCTTCCTGAGTGTGGAGGAAGAACCTTGACACGCCTTCAGCCCAAATAAAAATATACATTGCTGTCTCACGAAAATAGATAAAAGCCGAGCGGAGGGGTCTGTCCGGTTGAGCTCAAGCCAGCTGTATTTTTAGCACAAGCAGCACAGTGTGCACAGAGAGAGGGGGCCTGCTGGACACAGGTCAGCGTGCCTGTACACACACACACACACACACACACACATACATACATACACATACACACACCAAAATGGGAGCCACAAGTCGATGCTACTATTCTCATACGGGCGTGAACTGTCAATGGAGGCATTGATTAAAGGTTTGCACTTCTGTGAAAATAAGAAACGCAGTTAGACAAACAGGCGACGCTCTTCATCAGCTGAGAGATCATTTAATAGAGAGTCAAGTCTTCTGTTTAAACACAAGGAGCTGGGACAAACAGCAACAAGAAGAAGGGGAGGAATAGAATCAATGTATAGCCAGAGATCTTGTTGTGTATCTCTAAACCTGGGGCCCAGTCGGTGCTCCAGCTTTTTGTGTGGCACATTGTGATGTTTTACGGCTCTTTCAAGTGCTCGCAAATGAGGAGCCCAAGTTTTGGATGCCGTCCTTAAGCGCAATAAAATCTTTCTCTTGAAGCCGAAGAACAAAAGAACGTCTCACACCCCAAACATCCACATCTATCTGGCTCAGCGGAGGACTCAGCTGTGTGACACACTTCATTGTACATCTGGTACTTTGACTCCTTGACACTGTGTGTGTTGGAGGGTTTGTGTGTGTGTGTGGGTGTGTGTTTGATGGCGGATCGTGCTGCGTGCAAAACCAACCACCGTCTTGTTGAGTGAGCGGCGTGTTCGTATTTCTAACAAGCTGAGGCAAGTTGTTGGCCCGGCTTGTGTGTGTGAGACTTTATCACCTTCCATCTCACAGCAGAGTCTAAGTTAGGAGGCAGACGACCTGCCAGCTCACTCGCACACTGACAGTCTGGAGACATGAATGTAACCCTGAAGATGGGAGTCCAGTTAACACACACACACACACACACACACACACACACACACACACACACACACACACAGGGGAACAGGAATGTGTCATTGCGCAACACCAGGTGCAGTGTGCAGTGAAGTGTATCATGCAAAACTTATACAATATGAATACAAATGACATATCTGTACTTGAACTTGGTCTAGTCTGAATGCTGTGTTATGATGTCATACATAGAGATCATACGTGTGTTATGGCATTGAAAGGGAAACTTGTTGCGATCTTAATTTTATTTCACAATAGAATAGAGCTTTAAAATGTTAGAGATGAGGGGATTCTTTAGGGGGAGTTAGCTCTAGTTTCTGGGAAAAGTTATTTTATGTACATATGAGTCACAAATAAGCTCTAAGGTCTGTGTCCTGGGTGTTTGGCTTTATTTGTTGGATGTACTGAACAGTTTTGCTCAGTGTTACATAACCAAATCAAGAGATCTGTGTGTGTGTACTGTATGTTTGTGTGTGAGACGTCCGATTTTGCAGCAGCGTGCAATTATAACAGCAAACAGCCATCAGCCGCGGTAAGCAAAAGGCGGTGATTGTGCAACATGAGTCCAGCTGCTCCGTCTGGCCTCTGAATGGAGACTCTCAGCTGCAGATTTGCATTTGCATTTGATGCAGACTTCTTGCAGACTTCAGTCGGTGGACGCTGCGCCGCGGAGGACTTTGAGTGGAGGCAAACTTTCTCTGCTCGAAGGTTGGAACCTGTGAGGGGGAAAAAGCAACCGAACTACCGTCAGCAGGTCGGGCAGCCTCGGTGTGAGTTATAGAGACCGTGTGGGCGCGCTGAGGGTCGGCAGAACTGGAAGAACCTCCGGCTGAAGAGCTGCAGACGGGACTAGGTTTCTTGGCGGAGGACTACTGAGTCCAGAGTGCAGCAGACTACCGGTGCACACAGAGCTGACAGACTGAGTGTGTGTATGTGAGAGTGTGTAAGTGTGTGTGCGCGCTCGGACTGGAGCAACAACTCTGAGATGCTTCTGTGTGACTTTATTCCACCAGAAACGCTTTAATTCGAGCCGAACAACGCGTTCACCTCAGCGCCCGGGACCGAGCCACACCGGAGTTTTCGGATCGGTGTTCCGCCAAACGGACACGGACTTGTTTCTCGGCGCTCGGAGGGACTTTGACTGAACTCAAACATGTCAATTCTGCCTTTTACTCCCCCCATCGTCAAGAGGCTCCTGGGCTGGAAGAAGGGAGAGCAGAACGGCCAGGAGGAGAAGTGGTGCGAGAAGGCGGTGAAGAGCCTTGTGAAGAAGCTGAAGAAGACCGGGCAGCTGGACGAGCTGGAGAAAGCCATCACAACACAGAACATCAACACCAAATGCATCACAATACCGAGGTACGAGCCCACAATGTTACAGTAATGGAGTTAGGCTGCGACCCGGCGAGCTAAGATGGTGACATGTTTGCTTTAATGCTCTGAATTAAAAGTAGCCGCGCTCCGCCGCAGTAGTTGCGGGGATCCGGTCTTCACTTCGACCGGCGGCGTCCTTCCACTCGGGTTTATTTCCCCTCCATTCCTCTCTGCTGGGATAGTTAATACTTCGAAATGCGTCTGTTTGTGTGTTTTAATGTGACACGGAGGCTAAATACCGACATGTTAACAAGCTAACAGCAGCCACAGGGGAAAGCTAGCGAGTCATTGCGCAAATACCACGACAGTTAGCGCGCGCATCCACGCAGAGTGCGCGTGGGATCAATGTCATCGATTGACGGTGATCAGGTATCGATATTTGCTAGAAGTCCGGGTCGTTTAAGTGGAGTGAGAGCCGTGATGTGTTCACTGACCAGGCAGCACCGCACACAAATGTACTGAATGGAGTCCCAAGTTATATAAGTTGGCCTTAATCTGGGACGCGGTGCAGCTTTGCGGGCTGGTGTTGTTGCGTAGGCGAGTCAGTGGAGCCCGGAGCCTGTCGCTGCCTCCAACCACGTGTCAATCAACGCGTCGTGTTCTAACCGATAATCAACATTGCGTATCCGAAAGGAAATTGCTCCCCGCAGTGACTCTTCTCTGGGCTGTCACAAGCCCCCCTGCCCCCCCCTGTGCCCCCCACACCGGGGCCAGACCTGCCACATGCCCCATGGAGGAGTTTGTTTGTTTGTTTAATGTTTATTATGTTTGACAGGATTTAGTTTGTCTCAGAACTGAAACTAGGGAATGTTTCACTCTCGAGTAATCTTTATTATTTTACCCTTAAATATTCATCAGAAGTTCCCAGAGACCAATCTGACCCCAGAGCTGTTCCATGTCCAATGATACAAAACAAGAAAAACAACAAATGATCACGTGATAGACCAGGCTGCACTGATTCTTAAAAGTTGTTGGTTAGTTGTCTGTATATCAATCAATCAATGAGTTGTTTCAGCCTTTAGTGTGTAGGAATGTGGACTTCCTGTTGTCATCCAGCTCCAAATCTAAGATGTGTGCGTGTTTCCGTCTTTGTCGTTGTACTCGAGCAGCATCCATAAATCTTTGAAACACTTTTTATATTCCTGTTTTGTGAGGAGGTGTAATTAAGCAATCACGGGCCAAACACTTTTGCTTCGCTCCACAAAGTCTCACTTGCATGTGTTGGTAATTTAGATTTAACAGCACCACAGTCTGTCAGATGGAGTCAGAGCACACACACACACACACACACACACACACACACACACACACACACACACACACACACACACACACACACACACACACACACACACACACACACACACACACACACACACACAGGGCCACGCCCACATTCTTCACAGCCACAAGTGTGCATATGGCAGCAGGGAGCACAAGCCCGGGCCGGAGCTCAGCATTAAGCCGGCCTACACTACAATTAAATGTTTGCCACGCTCCCGTTTCAAGTTCCCGTCCTCTAAAGCCGAGGTGGGAGAGGCGCGGTGCGTTGAGACGACACCGGATCAGAACTTTGCTGTCAGTGTCCCTGGAGAGCTCACCCCCCACTCCCCCCCCCCCCCCCCCCCGTTTCTGTGGTACCTGCCAGGCTGCTTCTATTAATTCCTCGGTGATGTGGCGAGCTGACAGCCGCCTCCTGCTTGTTGGGGCCTGTCCACAGGGAGGTCAGCCTCAGGATCTCACTGACACATGAACTCCCTCATCACGAGCCGCCATGCTGACAGCAACAGGCTCTACACATCGATCCAGACAGCAGGTCAAGTATCTGTTGGAGTGATTTAAGGTTGGATTATTGGTGAAGGAAAAGGAGTGAATCGGTGTGAGTGGGTGAATCATTGGCCCGGAGCAGCTGGTTCATGTATCAGGTGTCATACGTGAAGCTGTGATTCCCCGTGTTTTGGTTTGTGTCTGTGACGTTGACGTTACTACAGCAGATCTGAAATGACATCTTAGATAAAGTTCAGATGGGTTTCACTGCCCTACTTTGGATTAGGAGGCGTTATCAGGGGAGCGGCTCAGTGCGGTGAGGTCGCTGTTGGTTTGCGGTCGGTGTGAGAAGATGAGGGAGGGAGGCAGGCAAAGTGTGTGTGTGTGTGTGTCCCCCAATATGTTTACACTGCCGATAAAGACCCGCATCTGGTGAGAAAACATGAGTCACAGTCAATTCAACTTAAACTTGTGTTTGTCATTGGAAACAAAGGGCTTAGATCTGAGGTCGAGTCTGTCAGTGCAGTGCCAAGGCCTTTGACCAGAGGCAAGCATCAGTCACTCAACAACAAGCTATTGTGGTGTTGGCCTACCCTCATTTTCTCTCACTCACTCACTCACTCACTCTCTCACTCTGTCTCTCCCTTTTTCACTCACTCACTTACTCTCTCTCCTTTCCTCACTCACTCACTCCCTCTCTCTCCCCCCTCCCTCGCCCCTCTCTCTCTCCCTCACTCACTCTCACTCTCTCTCTCTCGCTCTCTCCCTCCTTACATCCCTCCCTCCCTCACTCTCTCTCCTTTCCTCACTCACTCACTCTCCCTCCTTCCCCCCTCACCCCCTCTCTCTTTCCCTCTCCCTCACTCACTCACTCTCTCTCCCTCCTCTCTCTCTCTCTTTATGACCTGTGTACTTGCTTTAGACACAAATGTTGGTGTGTTAAGCGCGTCACGTCCTGAACGTTTTGCCTCTCCGTTGTTCCTCTGAGGTGATGATGAGGTGGCGTCACCTTCACTCTCTAAAGGTGTCGGGACGATCAACAACACAGCGTCCCTCCTGTTTCCTTTGTTCAGAAGTGGAGTTGAATTGTTAAAATCAAACCCAAACCTGTGCCTATTGATGACATACAGGAGTAAACATCACTAATGCAGACTTAACAGGCCTCTGATCACTATTAATGATTGATCAGAGTCCATTAAACCTTCCTCAGTGAGAAACGGGAACTCAGTCTTATCTGAACAGAAACTTTCTCTGATGTGTCATGAAACAGCTGTAGAAATTATTTATGACCCTGCGACCAAATGTAATACTGTGGGCACTTAAAGGTTTACAGAGCCACAAGGCACCAGAGGGGTTACTTTGGACCGGATCAGCTTTTACTACAGAGAGAGGGAACGGCTGAGGAATAATGAAAGAATACTGTGTGTGTGTGTGTGTGTGTGTGTGTGTGTGTGTGTGTGTGTGTGTGTGTGTGTGTGTGTGTGTGTGTGTGTGTGTGTGTGTGTGTGTGTGTGTGTGTGTGTGTGTGTGTGTGTGTGTGTGTGTCTGTCTTGCGGTAGTGGATTCCTCACACCTCGTGGCTCCTCACACACTCTGGGTCTGGATCTGGAGCTGAGGAGAGCTCTGGTCCTGTCCAAGCACATCCCCCTCTGATACACACTGCAGCATGTCAGGGCAGCAGACGGAGATGAAGTATGGAAAAAAATACGGGATAGGAGGGGAAAAAGAAGGGAGAGGGAGGAACGGACAGGAAAGCGCTGCAGAGGGAGGAGCAGGGAAAGTGGGGAAGCACAGGAGAGATTAGACACGTCACGGCAACACGGGGTTGTTACGTAGTGAAGCCTCAGCCGCAATGCTGAGTGGTTGAGGATTATGCAGGTTCAGAGCAGGTCAGGCAGCAGGGTTTAACTCACCACCGTGCACACTGGGTCATTGCTTCTGGAGAGAGAGAGAGAGAGAGAGAGAGAGAGAGAAGGCAAGAAGCAGGCGCTCTGTGTGGGATCCTCTGGCTCCTCGAGAGGAGGCTGCAGTTATCGTGGCAACAACACAACACCAGCTACCTCGGCAACCAGATACAACTGGTTTGTTTGCCTGTTTGTGTCAAGGAAATGTGTGAGCCTGCACACCGCGTCTGTCACCTGCTCACACACTAACACACAAACACACACACACGTCTGCACAGACACGTGCCCCGTCGCGCTTCACTTCCTGTCATTTAGTGTGAAGGTGCAGAAATGATACAAGCATCCTGTGTGTGTGTGTGGGTGTGTGTGTGTGTGAGTTTGAGAACAGGATCTACTCCAAGTTCATGTGCGATGTTTGGATTCTATAGATTTAAGTAAACCTTCAAGCATTACACACACACACACACACACACACACACACACACACACACACACACACACACACACACACACACACACACACACACACACACACACACACACACACACACACACACACACACACACACTCCTGGGTTCAGTCACCCTAACAGGCTCAGTCAGTTCTGTAGTCCACATGCATGATGACATCACTTTGCTGGTTCCCGTCACCGGCGTGTTTTCCCTCGCTCTTTTATCGGAGTCCTGGATTAGTGATGTGTGAGTCATGCTGCACACACTCCTTACACACACACACACGTGCCCACACACACTCGCTCGTTTTTTTTTAACAGCTTTTCTGTCAAGTTGCACACTTGAGTCATTCGAGACGCCATTGTTCTGTTCGGCCTGGAGACGACACACAGCGGGTCATAGGGCGTTTATGTGTGTTGTCTGTCTGTCTGTGTGTGTGTGTGTGTGTGGGGCGTGCTGCTGTAACGTGGTAATGAGTTACTCTCTCCAGGCGAGTGAGGGATTCCTCTCTGTGTTTGATCGGCCCGACTCGGGTCAGAGCCACGGATCGATCCTGACCTGGATCTGAAACAGCTGCAGAATGATTCAGTGCGTGTGTGTGTGACCAGGCAGAGTTTTCCTGTCAATATGTGGCGTGGGAGACAGAAAGTCTCACACACACACAGACCTTTATCTCACATGTTTTATTTATCAACCAGCATCACTTTGACTTCTTCATGCCAATGAACTGTTAATGTCTGAAAAGAAAACATCACATCCCCACCATGATACATGCCAATCTGAGTGTGAGTGTGTGTGTGTGTGTGTATTTGGGTATATTGTTACCTCTTTGTGTCTTTAACGGGGATGTTTCATGTTGGAGCCCCTGAGCTGTTCTCCTGGTTGAGCCTCAGACCCTCACAGCGTTTTCTCTCTGCTCTTCAGTTTGCAGCTCTGATTTATACGACGATCGACTCTGTACACTAAGAATAATGTGCTGAAGGTCTGAGTCAATTCATCAGATAAGTGATTGACAGTGTTTGACTATGTGTGTGTGTCACCTCAGTGGAATGCTTTCTCTCTCTCTCTCTCTCTCTCTCTCTCTCTCTCTCTCTCTCTCTCTCTCTCTCTCTCTCTCTCTCTCTCTCTCTCTCTCTCTCTCTCTCTCTCTCTCTCTCTCTCTCTCGTCCCTCTCTTTATGTCTCTCCCTCTCTCTCTCCCTCAGGAGGGTGTGGGCTGCTGTTTGGTTTGCGGCTTGCAGAGGGGTGGGGGGGGTTAGAGAGCCAGAGACGGAGCTGCCTCAACTCAGAGCAGGCCGCCTCACTATCTGTGGGGGAGTGCACACACACACACACTCACACACTCGAACACCAGACAACAAGTCTGCCTTTGTGCTCCCAGGCCACTCTGAGGCTTCCACTGCTGCTGCTGGACTGCAGCTGGATCTGTGTGGGAAAACACATGAAAGAGGCCGCCACTGTAAAGACATCAGCCGGGGTGAAATCCTCCAGAAGCAGCGTGAACGTGACTGACAGCTGAGAGGAAGGGGGGGGGGGGGGCTGCAGATGTTATGGAGGAGAGAGTGAGGCGGACAGGAGCAGAGGCAGCAGTGATGGAGGACGCTCCTCTCTCCTGCTCTCACTCCATTACGTCGTCTCATGGTGTCGTCTCCTCAGCGACCCAGCAGACACCTTGTTGGAGTTTGTTTCAATATGGCAGGAATGTTGCGCAATCCAGTACCAGGAAACAATTCACTTTCTCCTGCCTGGACCCACTGGAGCTCACTTTGGGTCGAACCGTCTCTGCTTGATGAGATAATTTCCCCACAGCAGACTTAAATGGAAAAACCATTCAACTGGCTGTAGTCTAGATACTTGTGTGTGTGTGTGTGTGTGTGTCGTTGTAATCTCTGAACATTAGAGGCAGCATAATGGACTCGGCCCGGCTCTCTTCGCCCTCATGGCCTCATTACTTCAGTCTATATTTCTGACCTTCAGCTCAGAAACTAATCAATCAGCCTCTGACGTACGCTGTCAGACGACAGGTTTGTGTTTGGAGCCAAAGTGACTCAGCAGATGCTCCTAAAACAATGATGCCGAGACGCTAATAGCAACAAGAACGCACGGCTTTAAACTGCATCTGTATCAAAACGATGATATCCAATCGTCATGGAAACCTGGACTGGGCTGTTGAATGAAGGCTCGGCTCAGAGCTGCAATGAGCCGGCGCTGGATCATCCTGATTCATTTAGTTAGAGATGTGGTTCATGTAGAAGAACAAAGTCTCTAGGTATTGGATGTTGTGGTCCGGTCTGGTCCGGACCCTCTGAGCTGGGTCTGGTCTCACACAGGGCTGTGGACGGAGTGTATCGAGTGTCTCCATCTCCTCAAACAGACGATTTCCCGCCTTGGTCCCTCTTTGTTTCTCTCCTCAGCCCATTGAGCTCCAGCTGTAAAACATAATGGTTCCCAGTCCTCTCCGGTCTCGCCGAGTCCGGACTCTGTTATTGGCGGTCTGGCCTCGTCGCTGCTCTGTCTGCCGGTGTCCGGTTTCACGCCGGGGCCTCTGGTTGAGCCACACACCAGCCCAATGATATCACCTGTGGGCCGCAGCTCCACTGGCTTCTCTCTCTCTCTCTCTCTCTCTGGCTCTCTGCTCCTGCTGCTGCTCCTTCACCTCCCCCTCCTCCTGTGAGGAGGAGAGAAGTCTGATGGCTTTACCAGAGAGAGTGGGAGGTCTGTGGGATACGTTCCTCTGTGTGGGGAACTCACTCAAAGGCCTTAAACAAGATCTAAAAAAATATCCACTATAAAGGAGCTAAAGCTTTTCAGACGCTAAATAAGAACACACACACACACACACACACACACACACACACACACACACACACACACACACACACACACACCCTCAGTGGTCTCTGGCTCTGCATTGCCGCACATTGACAGGTCCTGGTGACCTCATGGAAACTTCAGCACAGACCCTCGGCAGCACCAGGATGTGAGAGTGACTGGGCCTCCTGGAACCACACTGGACTAACGGCTCAGCTTGGTTGAAGACATTTGCTTTCTCAAGTTGCTCCAGAACCAAACAGAGTTTTGGCCCAAGGGAATGAAATGAGATCATGATCAGGCAAGAATTAGATGATCGCACAACAATCTGATTGGATTCAATTGCTTTCATTCGATTTACAAATGGGAACTTAATTACACAGAGTACAACATTCATTACACGTTCCAAACTAGGATCTTAATCTCCTCAGGAGGAATAGGGTTTAAAGTGGATTCTTAGTATCAATCCTCATCTGTAACTCTTCAGACAGATGCATCATGTTTACACTCTGAACAGGAGCGGCTGTGTTTCCCTCACAACATTACAAACCTGAGCTTTGGTTCTTCTTCTCTGGTCCAGTTCCAAATGCACCTCCAGCTTTAATGTTTAACAGCTCCTCCCCTGAGTCAATCAAACCATGCCGAGAAGCCATTACGGTGTTTGGACTGGACTGGAGTGCTAAACAGGAGATGAAGTGTGTGATGATCTGGAGAACACCACAGTCACGTTCACCTCGGTCTCTGTGGGTCGTTAAGATTCTCCCGCTCATTCTGAGAGTTGTAGGGAGTCACTCAAGTGGTAAACAGGCGAGTTAGACTGAAACAGGATCAACACACTTTCATGAGGCAAACAGAGATTGATCACTTTCCTCACACTGTGCTCTCTTCTGCTAAACGGCTCCAGACTGCGGCCCCGGTCGCTCGTGGCCTGACCAGACTTTTATGAGCCGGCACAAAGACTCATCGGCCCCACACCCACCCTCAGAGCTGCTGGGGGCCGAGGCAGGACACAGGGGGACAGACGGAGGAGAGGGGCCGGGGAGGGGGGGCTTCAGGGGGGGCCGGTCACAGACACTGAGCTGTCCTGAGCTGTTGAGACAGTCTGCCGGCCCCTATTGTCCAGCAGGGCCCTCCTCTTTCTTTATCCCTCACCTACCGTTTGTCCCCCCCCCACACACACACACACACACTCATAAGATGGATGAGCGCCACCACAGATTCTGTTTATGGACTGGAATCGTTTGAGTAAGAAGTGATTAAAGCCAAACGTCTCACCACCAAACTCCAAAACAAAGGATTAGAAGTGGCCGTCACTCTCTAAATGATTGACAGAGACCCTCGTACACACACACACACATACACACACACACCCACACGGGTTCTTCAGGACAAAACGCTTGATTGTTGGTAACTTTCATGTGATCTGGTCTCTGCACCCTGGAGAGTGTTTGTGTGTGTGTTTGTGTTTGTGTGTGTTCAGTACTGGTTGAACAGCTTGATCACACTTTGTGTCTGAGTAGAACATGACATGCCTAAAGTCTTAGTCTGGCCTCCTCCTGTGAAGCTCAGTGAACCTCCGTCTGCTCTGAGGATACACACACACACACACACACACACACACACACACACACACACACACACACACACACGCTCACGCTCACGCTCACCTTGCTAGTGTGTGTATTTTATCTCTCACTCCCACATTGGTGTGTGAAGTGTGTTGATACAGTTTTTCTGTGTGACATCGGCATACATGTTGCTCAGTGACATTCTGACACACACACACACACAGACACACACATGCTATTTGTGTTTGAAGGTCACCATCAGCCTGTGCTGCAGGTCATGTCAGTCATGTGCTGTCCCGTCCATGTGGACCTGAGCTCCGCTGGGTCCCCCGGCTCCTTGTGGCTTCTGCTCTGCTCTCAGAAAGACGAGCTGATGGTCTGAAGGTTACAGGCTCAGAATCACAGAATCAGATGAAGCTCTACCTCTTCTTTCTCCTCCTCCTCCTCCTCCTCTTCATCATCCCTGTGCATTGGAGCATTTAACTCCTCAGATGAAGCTGGTGGTCTCTGGCCGTCTGTGCTGACCGGCCTCTGCTGCTGCAGGGAGGAGCTGAGACGGGAAACCGCTCGCATGGATTCCTGGAAGGCTGCGGATCCAAACCTATGTTCCTACACACACACACACACACACACACACACACACACACACACACACACACACACACACACACACACACACACACACACACACACACACACACACACACACACACACACACACACACACAGAGAGAGAGGGAATTCACTGTCAGTGTTCACCCTCCTTTCTCTCTCCCTCTGTTATGTAAGTGTGTGTGCGTCACATATTTTGGAAGTGTTGAGCGGGCTCACAGGCTGGTTGTTTAGACTCGGTGCTACTGGTTCTCCCTGTAAACAACAGGCCCGGTCTTGGTAGTGAGGAAGAAGCGGTTTGTGCCGTTGGGGAGAAGTTTCTCACCACAACACACTGCCTCTGAACTGACTCACTGTGATTGAGAAGTGTAGTGTGTGTGTGTGTGTGTGTAGTGAGTGAGTGTGTGTTGGCATGTCTGTGTGTTTCACGTGCAGAGTGTTTTGCCTGCGGCTGCTGTGTAATGGAGTTCCTCTCCAGGCGTGTGAAGCGTCGCTGCCTGAAGGAAACGTTGAGCTGTGACTGAAGTCGTCTCCCGTCTGAATCTTATCTGTCTGTGGAAACACTCGCCGTCACTCACACACTCACACACACACCTTTAACGACTTTAGCACGTTAGGGGCGAAGACGAGCAGCGGGCAGCGTTCTGAATGAACCTGTAGGGTTGTGTGTGTGCAGAGGTGCGTCTGACTCACACTAACTCACACACACTGCAGCGTCTTCTTCTCCTCCAGAATAAAGTTGAACAGGAAGGAAGAAGGACGCCGGGCCTACACACTACACACACACACACACACACACACACACGGGCCTGTAAGTTTGCTCACGTCTGCCTCGGCCCACAAAGTCCTGCCCAACCAAACGCCCACACGGCTGCAGGGACTGAAGACAAATACCAGGGCCGTCAGCTCAGCCCCGTCTGGACTTTAACTCCTTTACAATCTGGACTCTTTCTCTCTTCCACATCAGAGCAAAGAGCGTCTGACACACTGAAGGTCCCGCTTCCTTCAGCGTCGCTGTTTCAGATGCGTCATGTGTCGTCATAGCTGAGAGATGTTTCTGAGGATTAAATGTGATGTCATTGTTCATTCATTCATATAAGATCTCCTGCATGATGTCGTGTTCTTCTTCTTCTTCGACTCACAGAGGCACAGACAGACCTGAACACACAGTTTATACGACGAATCGATCAAACGTTTATAACAGGATCCGTTAGTCTGAAGGGCCAAAGAGCCTTAGTGTGTGTGTGTGTGTGTGTGTGTGTGTGTGTGTGTGTGTGTGTGTGTGTGTGTGTGTGTGTGTGTGTGTGTGTGTGTGTGTGTGTGTGTGTGTGTGAAACACAGGCCTGACCTCCTGCTTCACCCTCGTTACTTTAGTCTCATCTGAGCTCAGAGCGCTGGTGACCGCAGCTGACTCTGTGCCTTCACACACACACACACACACACACACACACACACACACACACACACACACACACACACACACACACACACACACACACACACACACACACGCACACACACGCACGCCCCAGCGGACACGGCGTGGTAACGTGACAGACTGCAGTGTGTGTGTGTGTGTGTGTGTGTGTGTGTGTGTGTGAGAGGCACCGTGAAGAAGTGGCTGCACATGTACAAACCAGGGTAAAGTAGGTCGACCTGATTCGACCCCTCAGCCTGCAGCAGCAGCAGAGAGACTTTGGCCTGCAGTGAGTGACAGCATGTGGAGGCGGAGTCAGAGTGAGTGACAGCATGTGGAGGTGGAGTCAGAGTGTCTGTCAGCATGTGGAGGCGGAGTCATGTGAGGTCTGTGGGTCACAGGGAGGATCTGTCTGGATTAGATGGAGTCTGGACATTAATCTGACATAGAGTCTTTATGGGACTTCTGCTTCTTCTTCTTCATCTTCTTCTTCTTTAGTTGTTGGATGCTGTCGCGTGTTTCATGCATGAATCACTTCCATGTGCACACACACAAAAGACAATAACACAAACGCACACATACAGTGCACACACACCGCTTATAAGCCAGACCACACACACATACACACACACACACTCTCTGACCCAGATGGTTTCAGACTGAGCTTTCATTAGTCGTACAGGAGGAGGCCTCCTTTTTATTTGGGAGCTGACCTTTGACCTGCTAAAGGGCTTTAGCCTAAATCTTTGACCCTTACTGTTAGTGTGTGTGTGTGTGTGTGTGTGTGTGTGTGTTAGAGAGAGAGAGAGAGCCAGAGAGAGAAAACACACATATGGTCATCTCCTCTTACATAAGACGAGTGTTTCTGCCTTTCATGAGTGATGTGGAGAGATTACTGGGCACACACACACACACACACACACACTCTCGACTGTCTGCTGGCTTAACCCATTAAGCTTCCAGTGTGAGGCCTTGCCGAGTACAGATGAGATGTAGTAACACCAGATGAGTATGTAAAGTTCCTGCTTCACACACACACACACACACTGATCACATTGTTATCATTAGTCATCGGCTCAGAGGCAGAGACACACACACACACACACACACAAACACACAGCCGGGGCCACTAAAGCTACTGTCAAATCTCAGACAACAAGAGCGCCGGCGTCTGATCTGCCGCCGTACAGAATCACGTGTGTCGAGCTCTCCTTCATGGCCTCTTCTTCCTCCTCCTCCTCCTCCTCCTCCTCCTCCTCCTCCAGGTCCCTGGATGGCCGCCTGCAGGTGTCCCACAGGAAGGGCCTCCCCCACGTCATCTACTGCCGGCTATGGCGCTGGCCCGACCTGCAGTCGCACCACGAGCTGCGTGCGGTGGAGCTGTGCGAGTACGCCTTCCACACCAAGAAGGACGAGGTCTGCGTCAACCCGTACCACTACCAGAGGGTGGAGACGCCAGGTAGCCCCGCCCCCCACGCCACATAGGAACTACCAACACACACCTGACACATGATATGGAATCCAGAGTAACAATAAGACTTTAAGAAGAGCTCACACACTCTCACACACTCTCTGAGCCTCCTGTATGATCTCAGGATGTGTAATAAGCTTTAATATAATAATATAATAATATAACTTGTGTTGTTGTTGTGTGCTGCAGTCCTGCCGCCCGTCTTGGTGCCCAGACACACAGAGATCCCCAGCGAGTTTCCCCCACTGGACGACTACAGCCACTCCATCCCCGAGAACACCAACTTCCCCGCCGGCATCGAGCCTCAGAGCAACTACATACCAGGTGAGAGCAGACCAGACCTGGGGGGTAAGAGGGGGGAGGGGCTATGAGCCAGGTGTAACGTGTGCGTTTGTGTGCCTCTCAGAAACGCCTCCGCCCGGCTACCTGAGCGAGGATGGAGAGACCAGCGATCACCAGATGAACCACAGCATGGACACTGGCTCCCCCAACCTGTCGCCCAACCCTGTCTCACCCACACACAGCAACTTAGGTGAGAGCCCCCTGTGTGTGTTTGTGTGTATGTGTGTGTGTGTGTGTGTTTTCTATCCGGCCATGACTAACAGACAAACGCTGCATCGCCCCAGAGGGAATTCTTCCGTTTGATTTGACTCCAGATTTGTGAGAGGGAACCAGGTGGTGTAGGAGTTCTTTGTCTTTGTCTTCCCTGCTCCTGATTGGGCCGAGACCCCGGCCCGCCCACTCTTACGTCAATAACAACATCCTACGCCCGTTCTATCAGGACGGAACAACACCAGGAGGCTCCAACCCTCGGCCAAAACAACAAATTGACACCAGATTGTATTTGCTGCGTCTGTCCTCCTCTCTGTCCTCCTCTCTGTCCTCCCCTCTGTCCTCCCCTCTGTCCTCCACTCTGTCCTCCTCTCTGTCCTCCTCTGGCTTCAAAGCCGAGGACACGATGTGGACGAGCCTCACACAGAGAGAGAGAGAGAGAGAGAGAGAGAGATGCCAGAACCGCTCGGACTTACTGTCGTTTTTTACAGATCAGTCTGTAATTTCACCATTTTGAGCTCCAGCGTCCCACATTTGTCTGGTGGAGGTTTGTGTGTGTGTGTGTGTGTGTGTGTGTGTGTGTGTGAGATGCAGCCTCAGCCTGTTTTTTTCCGCTCGTCTTCCTCCTCCTCCTCTTCTCTCCCCCTATCTTCACTCATTCTCCCTCTTCCTCGCCGTTGTTGCTTCTTTTTTTTTCATTTTCTCTCCATCTGTTATCTTCCCTGCCTTCTGTTTCTCTGCTTCCTCTTCATCTGCTTTCTCATCTTGAATGCTGTCTGTCTTTAGCTACTTATGTCTCTCTCTCTCCTCTCTCTCTCTGTTTCCGTCTCTCACTCTCTCACACACACTCTCACTCGCTCTCTGTGTCGGTCTCTCACTCACTCTCTCACTCACTCTGTCCCTCACTCTCACTCTCTCACTCACACACTCTCACTCACTCTCTCTCCCTCTCCCTCTCCCTCTCAGACCTCCAGCCGGTGACGTACTGTGAGCCGGCCTTCTGGTGTTCCATCTCTTACTACGAGCTGAACCAGCGAGTGGGCGAGACTTTCCACGCCTCGCAGCCGTCGCTGACCGTGGACGGATTCACGGACCCGTCCAACTCGGAGCGCTTCTGCCTGGGCCTGTTGTCCAACGTCAACCGCAACGCCGCCGTGGAGTTAACGCGCCGACACATCGGTAAGGAGCCTCACCCGTTCCAACACACATACATACACATGTCCTTTCTCCTCTCTCCCTCTTCTGATTGGAGCGTCTCCTTCTGCCCTTCAGGTCGGGGCGTGCGACTCTATTACATCGGAGGAGAGGTGTTCGCCGAGTGTCTCAGTGACAGCGCCATCTTTGTCCAGAGCCCCAACTGCAACCAGCGCTACGGATGGCATCCTGCTACCGTCTGCAAAATCCCCCCAGGTGTGTGAACTCACAACCTGAGAGAGAGAGAGAGAGAGAGAGAGAGAGAGAGAGGGGGATTGAGGGAGTGAGAGAGAGGGTGAAGGAGGGAGGGAGTGAGAGTGAGTGAGTGGGAGGGAGGATGAGTGAGAGAGAGTGAGTGAGAGAGAGAGAGAGAGAGAGAGACAGAGGGAGTGAGAAAAAATGAGGGAGAGTGAGTGAAGGAGTGAGAGAGAGAGAGAGAGAGAATGAGAGTGAGTGAGTGAGAGTAAGCAAGCCCTTTCTTGTTTGTCTGTTCCTAGTGTCTCTCATGTCTCTCATGTCTCTCATGTCTCTCATGTCTCTCATGTCTCTCATGTCTCTCATGTCTCTCATGTCTCCTGGTCGTGTTCTCGTTCTTCAGGCTGCAACTTGAAGATCTTCAACAACCAGGAGTTTGCCGCTCTGCTGGCTCAGTCGGTCAATCAGGGCTTTGAGGCCGTGTACCAGCTGACCAGGATGTGCACCATCCGCATGAGCTTCGTCAAAGGCTGGGGAGCCGAGTACAGGTGAGCTGAGGCTGAAACACACACTGAGGCTGATACACACTGAGGCTGATACACACTGAGGCTGATACACACTGAGGCTGATACACACACTGAGGCTGATTCACACACTGAGGCTGATTCACACACTGAGGCTGATACACACTGAGGCTGATACACACTGAGGCTGATACACACACTGAGGCTGATACACACACTGAGGCTGATACACACACTGAGGCTGATACATACTGTGAGGCTGATACACACACTGAGGCTGATACACACTGAGGCTGATACACACTGAGGCTGATACACACTGAGGCTGATACACACTGAGGCTGATACACACTGAGGCTGATACACACTGAGGCTGATACACACTAAGGCTGATACACACTGTTCCTGGATCCTTTAGAGCAGGGGTCCCCAAACTTTTTCCTGTGAGGGCCACATAACTTTTCCCTTCTCTGATGGGGCCGGGGTCAGTTTGTAACAGAAAAAGTGTGACGATCGCAGGGGTGCCTAAACGTAAACATTTATTGTTTTCCAGAAAGCCACACATAACCAAACATTAATAACCCTTTCCGGGATTTTCACAGAAAAAAAAGTCAGGAAATAAATAATAACACTATTAATGAAATAAATAATAACACTATTAATGAAATAAATAATAACCAAGTAACCCTCTCTGGGTTCTTCACAGAAAAAATGCTTTTCTGTGAGAATACATGTCGCAAATGTTCCCCTGGCCTTGTAGCTGCAAGTGAAGGCTGTTCAGCATTTCTGTCACGTCTGTTAAAGATGCGAGGTGTCATTTCCATTCTGGGTCGATCAGCTCTGGGACCGTTTTGTCTTTTGAATGAAGAAATGCGTTAATTTCGGGTAGCAGCTCGTAAAAACGCCTCAAAACTCTGCCCCGGCTCAACCATCGGACCTCTGTGTAGTACAGCACATCGCCGTGCGCAGACTCCAGTTCAGACAGGAATTGTTGGAACTGCCTGTGTTTTAGTCCCTTTGCTCTGATGAAGTTTATGCATGACACCACAACCATCATGACAGAATCCCACTTCAACACTTCGCAGCACAGTGCTTGCTGGTGAATTAGGCAGTGGACTTGTAGCGGGGCGGTGAGACCCCGTTCTTCCATCTCCCGGTTCATGCGTCCTATTAGACCCCGAGACGCGCCCACCATACTAGGAGCCCCGTCAGTCGTGATGCTGGCAAGCTTTGACCAGTTCAGGTCCAACTCTTCCATGGTTTGGCATACTTTGCCGAAAATATCCTCCCCCGTCGTAGTCCCTTTGAGACTTTGGAGGGCTGCCAGCTCCTCGCACATCTCAAAGTTTGCGCTAACTCCACGAATAAAAACGAGCAGCTGCGCTGTGTCCTGCACGTCCGTGCTCTCATCCAGTGCTAATGGAAAAAAGTCAAATTCTTTCGTCTTCTGCTGCAGCTGGGCATATACATTACCCCCGATTGCTTCAATGCGTCTGGTGATTGTACCCGCCGACAGACTCACAGCATTTAAGACATCTTTCTTCTCGGGACACACCTCCTCCGCGACAGCATTCAAACATTTCTTGACAAACTCTCCAGTGAAAGGTTTACCGCTGCTTGCTATCAGTTGAGCAACCCGAAAGCTGGCCCGAACGGACGACTGGTTCAGCTGAGCTTGGCGTACAAATGTATTCTGCTGAGCTAACAGGCCACTTTTTAGCTTTGAGAGTTTGTCTGCTCGCATTTGGCCTTGCAAGCTATCATACTTGTCTTTGTGACGGGATTCATAGTGTCGGCGCAGATTGTATTCTTTGAATACCGCAACCGCCTCTTGACACATGAGACAGACAGCCTTTTCTTTGCATTGAACAAAAAAATAATCGTTTGACCACTGCAGGTTAGATACCCTTCATGCTGAATCAATGTTTCTCTTACCTAACCTTTTCGCCATTATTCCGTTCTATTTGACAGGGGCGAGTCAAGGATTCGCGTGGCCAGACTGAAAAAAAAATCATAATGCGTCTCTGGTATTGTTCAGGGGGCCGGGCCAAATGTGGAGGCGGGCCGTATCCGGCCCGCAGGCCGTAGTTTGGGGACCACTGCTTTAGAGGCTGCTTCCTTACATTTGAGTTAAGAGTTTCAGTCAGATGATGGAACAAGCAGGCGGCTGTGTGTGTTTTGTGTGTTTTGTGTGTGATTTGCCTGCTGGAACACTTTATTTATAACATGTTTGAGAGATTTCTGTTGAGCTCATCTGAACAGAATCTGCTTCTTTAACACTCTTAAACTTCTCCTGACAGCTGAATCCTGATGCAGTCTCACTTACTGTTGGATAAATGGATGTTGGCTTCTTTTAAATATTCTGGATGGTTCCGGCTCTCCGGTGTCAAAGTCTTGGTCCCACTACACACACAGCCGACCCCCCTGACCCCCCTGCTTCAGATGTTTCAGCCGTATTAGATGACAGGACCTCATGCTCTGGCTCCGTGTTGCCTGTGGACAGAATCCAGGAACAATTCAGTTTTATAGGAGGAGAAAGAGAGAGGGAGAGATAATGAGCCACTCAAGCATCACAGATCAGATCCTCACCACACCACCATCATGTAAACACAGAGCCAGGATCCTGACCCAGACTGTGAGTCACGGCCCACAGCAGCCCTGAGGCCCCGCCCCGCCCCGCCCCTGAGGCCCCGCCCCGCCCACGCTCACAGGCATCTGCATGACGTAACCGGGGCCTCATCAATAGGAGCGGGGGCCCCGGCTCGGCTATTTTTAAACAAACACACATGCGACGTGACAGAGGGAGGGATGGAGGGACAGAGAGGGGGAGGAAGAGAGAGAGAGAGAGAGAGAGAGATGTCAGACTTTCCCCCGGCGACTCGCTCCGTCTTTTCCACACCGTCTGACTGCACTGATAGTAAAGACAGGAGGAGACGGAATTAAGGGGGAGACGGAGCCGGGTGGGAGGTTTCCACAAGGGTGTGTGTGTGTGTGTGTGTGTGTGTGTGTGTGTGTGTGTGTGTGTGTGTGTGTGTGTGTGTGTGTGTGTGTGTGTGTGTGTGTGTGTGTGTACAGCTTCTGTACTTTGTAGGCGTTTTCATGTCACTGATGGATTTCCCGGCCCTCCTTTGTGTTTGCGTGACTGAAGTTATTGGAGCAGCGGTGACGTTACACCTTCACACACTGAGGTCATGTGTAGATCCAGCTGAGACACAGAGAGATGAGGTCATCCTGCTGTGGCCTCCAGAGGTTACTACATGTATAGAGCTGTATGTACGCACACATGTCTTTGCTCAAAACTCTAAACTATGAGACGAGATCTTCTGTGATTGACTGAGATCTGTGATGGAGGAAACCATGACAACGCCACTGTGAAGCACTTCAGCTATAGAGAAACGTGTGTGTGTGTGTGTGTGTGTGTGTGTGTGTGCTTCCTGTTTGGTCATCATGCTGCCTGCCTCTCATGGACTCAGACTGGGACTTGATGGTCTTTGTCTCTCTTCTTCCTGTGTGAAAGTGAAGCGTTTGACTCTGCTGTAACTTCTCAGGCTTCCTGCTGCGATCTGACCTCTGCTCACTTCAGATCTGTTGACTTTGTTTTGAAAGCTCTTCTCTCTCTCCCTCCCTCTCTCTCTCTCTCTCTCTCTCTCTCTCTCTC
This sequence comes from Genypterus blacodes, assembly GCF_046128005.1. Taxonomy (NCBI): domain Eukaryota; kingdom Metazoa; phylum Chordata; class Actinopteri; order Ophidiiformes; family Ophidiidae; genus Genypterus; species Genypterus blacodes. The sequence goes on along the minus strand of NW_027467041.1, from coordinate 118,356 downwards.
TCTCTCTCTCTCTCTCTCTCTCTCTCTCTCTCTCTCTCCCTCTCTCTCCCCCTCTCCCCCCCTCCCAGACGACAGACGGTGACCAGCACCCCCTGCTGGATCGAGCTGCACCTGAACGGCCCCCTGCAGTGGTTGGACAAGGTGCTGACCCAAATGGGCTCCCCGAGCATCCGCTGCTCCAGCGTCTCCTAGGGGACGAGCCGTGACGAGTCAGTCAGTCTGTCAGCGACTCGCTCCGTCTGTCCACCAGCTGTCAGTAGCACTTTTATATCTGTGTTGTTTGTGATGAGGGGACACGTGCAGTACATGTGAGTGTGTGTGTGTGTGTGTGTGTGTTCATATCTGTACACATCTGTGTTTGATAAGAGATGCTGTCGCCATGGGAGGACTTTTATTTTGAAGGGATTCTCCTCTTCCTTCCTCTTCTGTTTGTGTTTTTTGTACAGATGTTTAAGTGAAAAGTGAATTTAATTGTTTTAAGAGCAAATGAAACAAAAGATCAGTCAGATGGAATCAGACTGTGTGTGTGTGTGTGTGTGTGTGTGTGTGTGTGTGTGTGAGAGAGAGATATGGAGATATGAACAAATGTGAGCCAAGCAGACGGCTCCAACATGCACGTTTCCATGGCAATGTTCAACCACCACTTGTTAACACTGTGTGAAGGGACAAACTGTGGGCTCAGTCAGAGTGTGTGAGGCTCCATGCAGCTCCTCACCTGCTCACACACAAACACAAACTATCAGACTGATAATGATCTCATCCGTCTTGTTGGAGTCAGACCTGATCTCCGGTTTGCCTGGAGCTCCTGCCTGTGATCCTCCACAGAGCCGAGTGGAGACGTGTGATGTAATCCCTCATGGTTGTGATGTCATACAGGAAGCCAGCCGGACACTGTCAGTGTGGAGGCGACGCAGCTGGATGCAGATGTTTACAAGTGAGGCTCCTCAGTCTCTGGGTATGGATCTGTCTCTGGGGTCAGAGGTCAAGGGTTCAAATCCCAGATGAGCCCTGAGGTCCTGTGTGTGTGTGTGTGTGTGTGTGTGAGAGTTTCCAGCTTCCCTCCTCTGGTCCATGTGAGCGTCCTCCTCCTTCATCACAAACATCTCAGCTTCATGCTCCTGTGACTCACCCTGTTTTCACTCAGTGTGCACGATAAAGCAAAGGACATGTTAGACACTTAAGGGAAAGTGTGTAACGAGTCTCCACCCCTGGAGCTCAGATATGTAGACGCTCTGAACCAAGATGATGAAGATGATGATGATGAACCCTGTTTCTTCTCAAACTGTGTTGAGAAGCTAACGTGACTTTCAGTTGCAGTGTAAAGCTGCATGAGTGTGAATCCTGGATTATAAACAGGAACGCTTTGCCAATTTTGAAATTTACTTTTGTGTTGTTGTTTGTGTGTGTGTGTGTGTCGGTGTGTGTAATGTGCATTTACACACACGTCACACACACACACATCCTGCATTGTATCCTGCAGATTTCAGGAAATTGAAGAGTCGGCATGGAGACGTCTGCATGCCCCCCCCCCCCCCCCCCCCCCTCCAGCTGTCCGTCATATTCAGCCTCTATTTTACTACAGATTATTTTTGTAGGATAAAAAGGTGAACGCGTGTTGAGAGTTTGACCTTTGACCCTGATCAGAGAGTTGCAGGTGTGTGTCCATACCAAACTGTGTATTTTTCTACGGATGAAGATGAAGATGAAGCAGTTTTAATACAAAACGCTGCTTTTTATACAAAGGGAAACATCTGTTAGATAGAGGAATGTAAATAAGGCTTACATGTCCGTCTGTGTCCTCATGTGTGTGTGCATATGTACATGTGTGTGTGTGTGTGTGTGTGTACATATGTGTGTTATCACCACGTGAACCATGAACCTTTGTAATGTTGATGGTTTTGGCAGCAGGAGAACAAAGTGAGGTCATCTCAGTATCTTTGGTGCCGTTTCCTGTTCCCCGCCCACCATCGCCCACTCGCCCGCCTGCCACGGTGGAAGTGGATCGATTTCCTTCTGCCTCCTCCACACTACACAAAGACTCATTGGGCGAATACGGGCGATGTTATGAATCCGCTCACAGTCTTTATTTATCTGAACCCTGCTTTGATGTAAAGGCTCAGAACCTTCAGCCATCAGGCTCAGAACCTTCAGGCTCAGCCCCCCTCACTGCTACAGGAGGTCGACTCTTCAGGTGTCAGACTCAGTAGCATCTACCAGTCTGACACCAGCTTCTTCTCCTTCTCCTTCCTCTTCTTCTTCTTCTTCTTCTCGTCCCCAGGGTTTGTGTAGTGACCCTTTTTTTGCATTATGTCATTTTTATACACTTAAATCCTCGTGCTTGTGTATTTGTTATCCTCACTGTAATCTCTGTTAGTCGTCTCCTTCATGCCTCTGGTCTTTTAGTCGTCGTGTATAAAATCATATCCTCTATTTTTCTCTGCTTGTGGAATGTTGATGTGATGCTTTATTGTATTTTTGCTTGTTATTGTTGATCTATGAATAAAATCTATATCTTGTGGTGATACTGGCACTCGCTCATACCTCCACCAAGGCCAAACAGCCCCCTGGGTTTATATCTGAATCCAGGCTTTCTCTCTTTACCATTAGATCAGATGTGATGCGTTGTGTCACATCAGCGCCGTCTTGTTTACTCTGGTTCTTTCTGCATGTTTCTCCTCTGCTCATGTGTTCTGACGCCATGACAACGGTCCTGTCAGCGCCTGTTTGGGTTTGTGAGCTTTGGATCAATATCTGGAGCCGAGCCAAACAAACCTTCATGATGTCAGACAGATTCCCGAGTTTCCTTCATTAAGATTCGTGTGCTAGGTTTTTGAGAAATTGGCAGAAACATATTAACCCTTTTCTCTCTGTCCTGCCCTGTTGAAAGTGAAGTCTGGGCTTTAACACCTCTGTGCAACATGAAGTAAAGATCATGTTCCCTCTGACAGAAAGTCATCTGAAGTTTCCCTTTGTGTGTCTGGGGGATTTCCTGCTCTGTGATGGATCGTTTTCTCCTCCTCAGACAGGAACAGCTCAGCTAATTACAGGCCCAAAGCAGAAGCTCGCATTCCTTTATTTGTTGCTACATTACCGCTTAATGCAAACCAGAGTTGCCGCTGCCGCTGCCGTCAGAGACTTCGTCTGGCTCTGAGCGTCAATGCAGACTTTTGTTCTGATGCCCTTAAGATAAAGATGACTGAACAACAGTCAGGCCACTTCACAAACCACTTCAGTGCAGTGACAAATAGCTTGGCTGAGATGAGGTCTATTGTTTAAAACGTGGAGGAGGCGGAAGGCAAGCTGGGTTTCCTTCAGTGTGAAGGGCGCTGCTGCTGCATTACTGCTTAAAGAATAACACAGAGAACACACCGATCATCTATAATTCATCATCTGTCATGATTCGTAGAAATAAGAGGATGAAAAATGACAAGAGGTCACTGACTGCTGCCCTATATTCAAGCCTGCACACTGAGGAGAAACGGAGAACTGTCTGCATGTCTGGATTCTATAAATCTTTAAAAAGATGTTCAGACATCAGTGAGGGAAGGAATTCTATCAATACAATACAGATAAAATAAAGGTTATAATAGAATAAAGCCTAGCAGACAGTTTTTGTGTAGTTCAGTTGTGTTTGTCTCTCTTTATTGGTTTTGATCTAAACTAAATGTGATTCTGTTAAAATGAACAGATTGTTGTTCTGACTCTAGTTGTGTTATTGAGTCTCTGATGTGTGTTTGTTTCCCTACACTACCTTTATTCTCTCAGTAGCAGTGATTCTTAGTCTTCCAACAGGCTCAGGTTTAGTGTAACACCGCCATCTGCTGGCTACAGAGGGTACTGATGGAGCTGATGCCCTTGAGCACAGATGTTTGTGTTTGATTTTAACTTCTTGTCACTTTTAATATGAGATGATGGGATGTAGAAAAGAAAATAGACAATAGAAATGGAAGTGTTTGTAGAGAGAATATACAAACAAAACACACATGCACACACACACACACTGAGGAGGAGGGAACAGGGGGAGGATGCAGTAATGTGAGGTTCATGCATCAACAATGGAAATCCTCCAAGAGAGCGATTGCAGGTTTATAGAACTTATAATCAAGATCAAACTGTTTTTATAGTTTGTGAAGAGCTGATCATGTAAAATAAAGAGGATGTCATATGTGCAAGTGTAAGATTTAAGTCTCCATAGTAACGTGGAAGTGGATCAAAGCATTATAAATGTAGAGAAACAGAAATAACAGAAATTAGAAGTAAAATTTTAGACACTTTCTCTGGATCTGAGTCTAAATTCAGCACAAACATTGATAGGTTTTATAGCAGCACTGCCAAATAAAGCCCATATTAGTTGTATAAGCACATCTTTATTCAGTCCTTGGGGATGTGAAGTCTCGTCTCTCTGTGTTTGGTGTTGGTGTGTAGTTACTTTCTTGTTAAACTGAGACCAGCTGCAGCTCCAAAGTGAGTGCTGAGCTCTGATCAGTCAAACCTCCAGATGGCCTGTGGGACAACAAACAAAACATTATGTTGTTATGAATAATTCATTAAGCAGCGCATGCAGTGACTGTACAAATATCAAACTTGCTGACATCCTGCAGTGTAGAAATGATTGCACAGTATTTAAGTCAGCGAGAGAGTTTAGTGACTTAGGGCATGAGCCTGATCAACAGGGACGAGCAGCGGTGGACAGGAAGGATCCATGGAAACACAGGACGATGAAGACAAACGCTCATCTAGAGTCTGACAGCAGATACATACATGTGCTGGTAAACACGCAGAGGTTGAGCTTCATGTTTAAGCTGGAAATCGTCACCAAATGTATTTTAAGCCCAAACTGGACTTCCTCTCTGCTTAGCCTGATTAGAGTCTTAATCAGACCCTGGCTCATGTTTACCTGATCTGATCCTGTCTGACTGATGGCTCTGGTCACACGACAGGACCACAACATCCATGTGCAATGTAACTAATGGGCCAGAAGACTAATCTGAAGTTCTGTGGCTCATAAATCTATGTTTTTATGATTGAGGGCCGTCTGCACTTTATCAGACTCTTCATCATCATCAGCAGTGTTTGATGCTCTACAGCCGCTGTGATCACAGATTATTATGATTAAATGAACAGCAGTGTGCAGGTGTGTGTGTGTGTGTGTGTGTCTGAAGGTCGCTCCTGTGCAGGTGATGAAGGCCGGTCTTTGTAAAGGTCAATGTGTGTGTGATGGCGCTCTGTCTCTCTCTCTCCCTTTCTCTCTCTCTCTCTCTCTCTCTCTCTCTCTCTCTCTCTCTCTCTCTCTCTCTCTCTCTCTATCAGTCACTGTTTGCTTTGCACAGAAAACAGCCAAATACAGAATGATCTATAAGTGTAACTTTGACATAAGAAGCCTGTTTAACTTCATTTAAGTACTTTAAACTTGTTTATCATGTTGTTTACAGAGTGTGAGGCCTTCAGGACTCAATAAGAGACTAAATGACCTCATATATTCAGATCTCTGATTGACCCAATTCTTTAAACACAGAAATTAATAGTTTTTGTTTGTAATGTTTAGGTGTCAATTTTATTCTTGTTCCTAATCGGCTTTACAAATTTAATTCATACTTACAAAGATAACAACTCTCTCTCTCTCTCTCTCTCTCTCTCTCTCTCTCTCTCTCTCTCTCTCTCTCTCTCTCTCTCTCTCTCTCTCTCTCTCTGGCTCCGACCCCAGTTTGTTTGTTCTCCTGAGCGATGGATGTTTGTCATTGGTTGCTCTCATCTCTGCCTGCCAGGCGGTGAGGAAGCGCAGATTGCAGCATTATCAGCATTCAGTAGCCACCAACCTGACTGCGCTGCCATGGGTGGCTACGTTACAGCTGCCTCTGGACAGCAGCAGGTACTCGGCCCTACAAGTCAACTCCTCCAACTGGCTACTGTTGGCCCTGTGCCTGCACGTCACACACACACACACACACACACAGAAGCCACTGCACTCGCCAAAACTGGTCCCTCTTGTCAGCTGCAGCACCCATGCAGGAGAGGAAACTGTCACACTGTCTCAACTGAGCAGACATTCTGTTCGACAACATTCATAAGCACCTGGCCGACACTTATGTTCAGAGCAGGAAGCATGCATATCAAGTGTTCCACTCGAGCTGGATGCGGGAGAAGATGCTGTTTGCTGTAGCTAGGAACAAGCCAAATAGTTTAATTTTGCCCCTTGAAGCAATTTTCTGCAGCTTGGCACCGTTTTCCCTTCTGTCAATATGTTTCCCATCTCACTCACATCCAGGAAGGAATGCTGTGTGTGAATCTGCTGCGTCCACGTGTGTGAGGATGCTCCTGGTAATAATGCAGATCAAAGCTGAGGGAGCGAAGGAGGAAACAAACTGACTTTAAACCCTGAAGAAGGAGTAGAAGTGAAGGCAGGAGTCTGAGGAAAGTGTGGGGAGAGAAGGAGGCAGTGAGGGAAACATATTTACTGACATCCATGGGCTGTCACCACTCTGATTAATGGTGGTTGGTATCCCTGCCTGGTGAAAAGGTGTTGTTGGGGTGTAGAGAGAGCCCGGGCGCTGACCCAGAACTAATAGCATTCGACTTGAACAAGCTGTCCAACCTGAGCGAGCGGCTGTGTGCCGACGCCGCCGCCGCCACCGCCGCTGCATTGGGCTGGAAAGGCAAAGGAAATAAGGAAAGTTAGAAAACAAGGTAGATACTGCAGGTTCACGCTGCGACCTTTGAACTCTGGGCACCTGGACTCACGCCAAATGGGCCACACACACACACACACACTCATGGTTATTCATAGGGCTCCTTATTCTCTGTTTGTATTAAATAGAATAAAATAAATTGTTGATTTTGAGTTTAATTTGCAAAATAATCAATAATAGTGAAGTGAATTATGAAAACTGTGTGTGCAGCACAAACACACACACACGCACACGGGCACTCGGCCGAAAACGTGGAACTCTCACTATTATAACAAGTTACAGTGCAGAATAATATGAATGTAAAAGAGATTTAGAGGCAAAAAATGTTGAAATCAGACCAAAACATTTTACTGCATTAATATGACAAAACCATACTAACCAATTATTCTTTATATTATTTAATAGCTAATAGTCTCACACCAGAAGGGTTTTCTGTTATTTAAATAGTTTTAAATACTCCATACTAAAGAATAACTGATATTTTTCTAGTGTGAAATTCGTTTTTATTTCTATTTACCCTTTAATTATTCTGCATTATTCTGAGGTTTTAAGCTACAAATGCAAAAATAGAAATAAATAAATGTGCATCTGAACGCAGTAGAGCAAAGTGATCCATTATCGTATAAGTCTAATCAAAACAATTAGGCTAAGAATCAAAACCAATGATGATTATAAGACTCCAGGCTGAAACAGAAAGAATCTAGACTTCATGCTTCAATTCTGGACCTAAAGGAATCTAGGAGGAGCCGATTTGTTGCTTGTTTCCCTCTGAATCGGAGCTCTCCAGCCTCCACAAAGAGATGAGAGCAGAGAGAAGAGCCCCCCTCCAGCTCACGTGTCCCACAGAAAGGTGAGCGGCTCCAACTGCTCCAACGGCCGTGTTTGCCAGGAACATCATCCTGCCGAGGTTGTTTTTGCTGAGGGCAACAGCAAGCCCAACAGCTGGGACATAATGAAGCTTTCAGGCACTTGTTCTCCCATCGTGTCGCGCCAGCCCCTGTCTGCTTCCGCCAGATGTTCCCTGTTTTCCCTCCAAAAAGGCAGCGCTGCCAAAACGGGCGCCGATCGCTCGCAAAGTGGAGGCCAGCGAGCTCACACACACACAGTGGATTCATGATTATAGGGTGAGAGTCGGGTTAATTGCTTGTTTCGTGTTTACTGGGTGAGGTCCTGTCACTTGGTTGTCATCTTTTGTGTAGCTGAGGAATCAGTTTGACAGTAACTAGAGGTGCTGCGATCAGTCTGGCTGGTCTGCAGTCAGTAAGCTGGTAAACAGACGATAGGAAGGGTTTAGTTCCTCACACGGGCTCGGCGATGAAGGACATCATCTTCATGCTTCTTCAGGTTCTTCAGGTTCTTCAGGTTCTTCAGGTTCTTCTCTCAATTCCAAATAAAAGCAGTTTGATGCAGGATAGCAGAGCGGCATGAGTGTGAGTGTGTGTGTGTGTGTGTGAGTGTGTGTGTGTGTGTGTGTGTGTGTGTGTGTGTGTGTGTGTGTGTGTGTGTGTGTGTGACTCAGCGCTGATCACAAGCTGCTGAAGCGGCCCGATTCACGGTGTGGGAGGATTCAGCATCTCTCTCTCTCTCTCTCTCTCTCTCTCTCTCTCTCCTCAGCACCACAGCAGTGCAGCTGAATCAGAGCCACAGATAAGTGGACCACAGCAGTCGCTGGTTCCACGCCGGCCTGTGTCAGATGGCAGAGGGGAGGCGGCAGCAGCAGCTCACCTTAGGAGGCCAGGGAGGACAGATGAAGATGCAAACTAACTGCTCTAATTAAGAAGCCTTGTGAGGATCCAAAATAAACTCAATGTGAGCGAGCCCCAAAAGAGAGATTAAGAAATGAAATAAAAGAAATAAAAAACTGCCTGCTTCAGAGCAACATTTCTCTATTTTAACAACATTTGATGTGTGTGTGTGTATCTGCTGTCATCAGCTGACACACACCACCCGTGGGTTAAGATACATTTATCCACAAAGATGTTAAACTCTGTCATCTGTATGAATCAGAGGAAGTCCTTTGCTTCATAAGAGTGCAGAACGTTCACTATCCTCAGACTGAAGCTGCTGAAACGCCTCCTAAGTGTCTCCAGCTGTGGGATGGATGCTGTGTGTGTGTGTGTGTGCGTGTGTGCGTGTGTGTGTGTGTGTGTGTGTGTGTGTGTGTGTGTGAGCTCCACAGGAGGAACAGTAGAACATGAGGCGCTGTTCTGGTCCACCATCACAGAGACCAGAACCGTCTCACTCTCATGGTTTCCACTATTTTCCTCTTCACTTCTCAGACAGCGGCGATAATCTGCTGAGTTTGCTCATAAAAACAGCAAACAGTCTTTTTCTCTCTCAGTGTATGGATCGAGTGCAGACCAGTGTGGACACGCTTTGTTCTCCTCACGTCACGGGAACAGCTTCACGGGCTCAGCAGAGACACACACACACACACACACACACACACACTCTGTTCAGTCTATCATTCATAATGTTCGACAGTCCTTAAGTCAAAATGGCATCTGATTGGAAAAGCAGATTAGTTTATAATTAGGGTTCCCTGTGTGCGTGTGTGTGTGTGCGTGTGTGTGTGATGTTGTGATGCATCCTGTTAATTACACCATCTAATCTACCCCTTGCCAGTGGACTCATGTTGCAGGCTAATGGAATTAATTGACATTCGATGTTTTTCCATATGTAATTAATTGAATTTATATAATTTATGCTTTGCTCATTTGTGTGAGACTGAGGAGCGTCTCAGCCTAAACCCTTTTTTGTTTTGGGGCGGGGGGGGGGGGGGGGGGGTAGAGGAGGAAGTCTCTATAGGCTATCCTGTCACTGATCAATGCACATTTAGATCTTTAACATCTGGCAAGCCACTGGAAATTGGCTTCTATGGCAACACTGCATTGCCATCATCCTCCCATCATTAGCTTCCACCATTGCCCCGGGGTTCATAATGTCGTTAGCTTACATCCAGACGCAGTAAAGTGATGTTACATGACGTCTCTCAACTCCTTTTATTAGAGTAGCCTGCCACGCAACCTGCTTGTCCTATTCCACGGACACCACAGGGAAAGGAGTCGTGATGAGAGCGCAGGCTTGATGACATGAGGGTTGAAAATTCCTTGCGTCAAACATCATTTAATTTGGGGATTAGGCAAATAAAAGCCATCACACATGCTAGCAGGGAAAGCTGTCGACAAAGTGGTGTAATTTCGTGCGTTCATGGGAAATGGGCAATAAAGGAGTTTTGCTTCCGAGCCAATTGGCCCGCCTGAGCTGGCGGACACGTGACGTCCTTATTCTTTATTTTTCCGGCCGCTCTTCAATCAGCGCCCGGCGTTGGCTCGACCCTTTTTTTTTTTTTATGTGACACGATGGGTTTCGCACAGGAAATCAAAGTTGCGGCGTGGCAGCGGTAGTTTTAATCAAATGTGCAGTCAAAATGATTAGCCACAATGAGTGAAATTATGTAGTTGTAATTACAAACAGATGGGAGGCTTTATTTGCACTTAAGGCGACTGTGTGCATGGGAAATGCAGTGTGAACAAGAATAATTAAGAAGTTCCTGTCTTGTTTTTTGCCAAGTTGCGTTTAAATAATCAACACTTTCATGTAAATTTGTTTTAATTGAACTATATACTTCTATGAATGCGTTGCCGGGAGCTGCGATCACCTTCAAGCTCGGCGGCTGTGAGGAGAGAAGTCTTTTTTTTGTGTTTGTGTTTGTGTTTGTTTACGGGGACCTGGGTTTGTTTGTTTTGCGGGGACAAACAGTGTGTGTCGGCTGCGGTGCCTCCTGCTGGGGCGCTGCACACCTGAGGGCCCATTAGGCAGAGAGTTACTCATCAAGTGAGGCGAGCAGAGTTTTAGCTCCGCACATCTCCGGATGATTAAAGGGAGATAACACCCGTGGGTGCGACGCCATGGTTACCTTCAACACAGAGGATTAGCAAAGTACATATTTAATATTCAGGGAGAGTTTGTTTGTCATTCGTACGTGTGTGTGTGTGTGTGGACGCACCTGTGCTCCCTGTCCTGCTCACCTCTGAGACTGAGGGACAGACGGAGACACAACATGGACTCTGTGACTTTGAGTTCATGTAACGTCCTCTCATTTCATTCTCTCTTCCTCTGTTCTTTGCTGATGAATATGAAGGTCTTGTTGCTTTCAGGTGGAGCTTCTTCTGGACTCTTCCTCTCTTATCTTTCTCAGGCTCTATTGACTGATAAGAACCTGCTTCACATGTGGAGTTGGTTGATCAGTCAAGTCCAAAGTGAGGCTTCTCCACAACAACTGCTCAGGTTGCCATGGCATTGCAGGGTGTATTAATGGCCCTAAGATGATGAATACTATTGATCTGATTGGTTTCATTTGCACCGACAGCTGGTCAACATGCCAGTTTGTACACAAAATATAAGAGAGGAGGAAACGGGACAAGAGGGAAAATTCTCTGCATACATTCTTACATTTATGTCTCTCTTCGTGCATCATCATCCATCTGGACCTTTTCTCTCCTCTCTCCACCTTCAGACCAAATGATCAACTTTGCTCTCATGATAATGGATGGACCTTGATGATCATAATCAAACTGTGCCAATACAAATAAGTCCTCTTGCATACAGGAGGCATCAGCAGATATTTGCAGAGCACGATCACGTTCCCCCTTTGAATGAAGATAAGCGTTACAGCTCCCACAGCACCGATGATCTAACAATAACTACAACATCTCGTCTGTTTGCGTGTGGATGCCTTTGTATTGAAGGATGTAATGAACATTGAGACACAGAGACTCCAGCTCCCTGAACAGGAGGAGCAGGTACAGAGGAGGAAGGGAGAGATGAAGGGATGAATACAATGATGGAGCTGTTTCTTCAGTAACAGGGAAGACTCGTTGCTCACGTGATTGAATCAGACTTTAAGATCTAAACATAACATTTCTGTGCTCCTGCTCGCTGCAGAGGGCCTCCTTCCTTCAGAGTGCAGGGCCTCTGCAGTTTGCACAGCAGACAACAGAGGTCACTACACTCCGGTCTTCCATGAAGTTGGCAGTGTGTGTGTCTATGTGTGTGTGTGTGTGTGTCACACTCTATGCTCAGAACTAAAGTTGCTGAAATATGCTGTAGTTGTGAAAGTCTTTCTTTAAGCTTCCATTAACAAACAGCTTGTATCTTATTTCCACTCTATCTGATTCAGCAAACCTGCAAGCATAGGCGTGCTTTATTTATGCTGCCCGATTTTATGCATGACAGTTTTGCTGAGGGGAAAAAAACTTCCTCCTCCCGTCTTCCCCATGTTTCCCTTATTGATTTTGGCGCTGCTTTGATGTGAATCTGCGCCAGAAGTGTCACTTAGATAAATCACTGTTAGTCCAAGCTGGCATCGCTCGGCTCTGGTGACAGAAGGCAGAATTCCACGCGGATCAAATAAATACAGATGTGAAGTAATTAGTTGTATTCCCAAGGAGCCTATTGCAGGCATGTTAAAGATGCCTGGGATCAGCTGCTTACACACCAGGAGCTTTTATCAATTTACACAGGAAGGGGAAACTAGGTAGGTCACAACCCATGAGGCAACTTGTCCAACGTTTAGGCCCGGAGATGAGACAAGGTCAGACAAGTGCAGGAAGAGAAGAGAAGTCTCTTTTAAGGCAAGGCACCGAACCCTCAATTGCTCCCCCCTCTGCAAAGGGTGGTAATGTAATGTAAGTTGCTTTGGATAAAAGCGTCTGCCAAATGATCGTAATGTAATGTAATGTAATGTTTTATCATTAAAACACTGGCTTCTTCCTGTTCATGCAGAAGGATCACTGTTTACCTGGAAGTCCACTTTCAGTAGTTTATGGAGACATTAAAACCAATATTGAAATGATTTTTTATGGATGAATAACAAAGATGAAGCCTGCAGTCTCATGAGTGGAGATCAGTGGAGTTCATGTTCATGTTCATTTCAGACGGAGGGACAGTTTGTATATGTATATGAATTAATAACAAATGTTTTAATGAAAGCAGTCACATTGTTTATGATATCTTCACTTAACATTTGCTCAACCACCTGATACAAGAGATCACCGAGTTAACTTCCTAAATCTGGTTTGAATCTAGATTAGACATCACTATTCTTATATTTTTGTTGTATTTTAGTGACAGAATTTCACAGTGCAATAATGATCTCACACACACACACACACACACACACACACAAATCAGACTTCTACATCCTGCAATTATTAGTGTTTAATTTCATACTAATCATGACAAAGGAGTGTTTTGCAGGCTCTTTCCCCTGTAAGCAAAGTCTGTTCCCCAGTAACTAAGTAAATGCTGCAGCTTAGGCAGAATGCTGAATGATCCAACGATTCCTGGATAAAAAGCCAGCTTTGATCTTCAGCTAAAGCACATTTGGAAACAAGCAGAGCTTTAAGTGCATCATCTTTAAACAAAGCAGTGTACATTTGTCACATAATACTGCCATTAGGACTAATGCCACATCCTTGTGAAACTAAAACCCACTTTTTTCTCTCTCGCAATTATAGCCCCCTTCAGGAGGCGACGTATTTATGCCCAGCAGTTAGCAATGCATTGATTTAATACGTTTCTAATCAGGACATACAGCTTCGGGGCCTGAAATGTTAATTTTTCCTGCTGCTTACAAAGTAGCCTTTGATTTTCTGTCACGGCAGTAATTACAGTGTTTTGCCACTAGATAGGGAGAGAGCTTTGTCTCCTCTAATTATGAGGTAATCATTGCTGTAGTGCCAGCATGTTGTTCTCACCTTTTTGTTAATACTATTTTAATTTTATTTTTGCAGCTTCTGGCTATTACCTTCCCTCCTCATTCACAGCATGACACTGGTAACGCTCTGTGTGTGTGTGTGTGTTAGTGTGTTAGTGTGTGTGTGAGTGTGTGTGAGAGAGAGAGAGAGACAGTGTGTGGGTGTATTTGCAGTGTAGTAGCCTAGTGACTGTAATTGTTGTGGTATGGGTGCTGTTAATTACTGGAGTAAATGGTTGAATCAGGGCCAGGGCCCTTTGTGGTTGCAGAGTGGCGGGCAGCAGCAGAGAGACAGAGGGCTGGAAAATTGTTTTTACCATCTGGGGACCGAGGGGAGAGCGAAAGGAGAGGCAGAGGGGAGAAAGGGGGAACAGTGGCAGAAAGAGAGGCCCGATTGGTGGCCAGAGCCTAAGGGTCCGGGGGTCCATATGGAAGGCAACACTTTGCCTTGCGCTTTATTGCACACCTTGCTGTTTTAATCAATGGCAAGCCTGTTCACAGACCCTAGAGCAGCAGTGGCTGTTTCTCATTGTCTCACTGCTACTTCCACTTTTCCTGCTCCACTACACCCCACCACTTCTTATCAAAGCACCGAGGAGCTGTGCAGCACTTTGCCAGCCTCTGTGGAAGCGGCACAACAAAGTGATTGTGATGCAGTGGAGTTGCTTTGCCTTGTGTGTGTGTGTGTGTGTGTGTGTGTGTGTGTGTGTGAGGTAAAAGGTCCTATTTTGTAATGATGATTTGATACGCATTTGGCTCCTGCCTGCGCTCTTCTAATTTCCCAGCAAAGCAGGGATAAGAATGTGACCGCCTGCTGTGTTTAGAGCCGTTTCTTAAAATGGAGGACACCATTCCATCTGAATTCCATTTGAGTGTTGAAAGTAATGGGATTAGGCTACAAAAGGCGTGTTAACATGGAGACGCTGGGACTCGTGCTAATAACACCATAAAAGTGCCAGCCAGCAGTCGTCTGGCTCCCTTTGTAAAGCTGCCGTGGTTGGAGGCAGTGCTGGTAATCGTCCCCCTCTGTTACTGTGTGGAGGAGTGAGGAACGGCCGCCTCTTTTTATCGTACAACTCTTTCAGTATTTCATCAAATTAGAGCCACTTTGTCCAGAACACACAAGGGACAAACTGCTGTATTGGCTGCTTGTCTGAAACAGTTGGACGGATAGATTAATACATTCATTTTCCAGGCATCAACACCACCATAACACACCTTACAATATCTCTATTCTACATGTTATCATGAGAGATATTATAAATAAAAGTGTTAATCAAGCAATAAATAATAACATCAGCTTTAATGAATATAATGAGCATTTATAATCTCATGTTGTGGTAAAGATTTTTGTTTTTAAATTCCAGATGACACACAAACATCCAAAACAGCCAAAGGGCAAGGGACTCTGGGAATTATGGGGAAATTATTTAGGGAGAAAAGGGTGATGAAAGTGTACACACACACACACACACACACACACACACAGGTAATAAAGTGTTTGGTTACAAAAGACTCTCATCCTTTATTACACCTTCAACCATTGATATAATAATTAAATTGCTCATAATTATGGATCGATGCGTTCCTCCATTCAATAATAATCCATATTTATAAACTTATTTTATTGATACCAGTCTCTCACAAACATTAATATTTTGGTGTTTAGTGTCAGACCTGTTATGAGGTAAGAGTTGGGCGGGTGCTGTGTGTGTATCTGACACACTGAGTAAATTGTGTGTGTGTGAGCGGCCCAAGATATGTTTAATTATCACTGAAAATGCTGAAACTTCTTTCCTGCCTTCCGATTGGCTCGTCTGACTCCATGATGTCATCCAGAGGGCTGCAACGCGCAACAAACGTAGCGCGAGAGTCAAGCAGAAATCTGCATTATGTCTTGTTTCCAGAAGTCCTAGTAGAACAGTGTGTCCTCTCCTCCAGGTGAATGGACACTAACGCTGTTGTTCGGCCCGTTCTATCACAGCCCTTTGCCATTACTTGGATTTGTGATTAAATTTAGCAAAGTGCTGCCGATTGCTGAATTGTCCAGCCACTCTCAATTACCGTCTAGGGAGGCTACCTGAGAAAGCTTAACACAGCAATTAACAACTTAATTAAGTGCCACAGCCATTGTGGCACTTCTGGAGCTGTGCAACAAGGGCCGTATTGATTGCAGGGGATTGCCAGTTGGTCCCCAATTGATCTCCCAATTGATTGGCTTGGATAGGCATTCCTCAATGACTCAGTGAAAGTGTGTGTGTGTGTGTTCTGTCTCTAAGGAAGTAGCCGTCACGCTGCTGTGTGACACACTGATAATGACCTGCCAGACTGGCAGCGTGGCCTCCTCCAATCCCCCTGGGTTTGACACACATGTCTGGTGTCAATCACTCACTCTCTCTGTCTCACTCTGTCTTTCTCACTCTCTCTGTGTCACACACCTACACACACACACTCACACACCTACAAGCAAAGGCCTCAGGACTGCGCTAGAATCCTAAGTAACATCTGCAGTCTATTCATTCTAAATACACCTGACAGGGACGCAGTGATAAACACACCGAGGCACACAGATACACACAACTAGACACAATACACACAGGTTAAAACGCTTGACCTTGCCAGTACCAATATAATTCCATTTAGCTTCAAGGCATCAATCCTTTTTTAAACTTAAAAATCTCTTGTATGAATTCTTCATTTGATTACACTGGGAAATTTCTGTTGATCACGACGATCACATTATACAGAAGAATGATGTCATTGTTTCTTTTTTGATATTGAGCAAATGTAAAGACAAAACAAATGTTAATTGCAAAACATTAGAGATAGAATTATAGCACAGACAGACATACACACACACACACACACACACACACACACACACACACACACACACACACACACACACACACACACACACACACACACACACACACACACACACACACACACACACACACACACACACAGAGGCGGTGCATCATCCAGTGGTCCCCTGGGAGCAGTTAGGGTGCGGGGCCGGCCTGGATATAGGAGGGGAGTGAAGTGGTGGTAAGACGTCAAATAAACTGTCATCTCTTATTGTGTCAATGAAGTAATTCCCTTTTAAAGGCCCGACCTTTCACCCCAGCAGGAGTTCGGCCAATTGTGGGGAGCACAGGAGGAAGGAGGCACGAGGTGATAACAAATGACACAGCAGAGGGGACGGGGAGGCTTCAGATGTCAGAGTCACTCTGGACCAGCGTCAGACCGGACCAGGCTGAGTCTCACTCACTCTGAGGATTGATAAAATTGTTAAATTTGTATTTATAATCTTGATAAAATCTACAGATCATTTCATTTAATCTTAAAGACAGTCTGACCATTAAAGCATATAAATTATCTGCTTTCTATATAGAGTGAAATCTTAATACACAGCTTCTCCCGCATACATGACTTGACTCGGTAGTTCCGTCTTTCGCCACTAGGGGGTAGTATTACATGCACTCACTTGAGAGAGGCCCTCATTGAGACACGCTGAAGTCCTGGCAGATGTGTTCAGCAATGATCAAATATGTAGTTGGCAAATAAACTATCCTCACAACTTTGAGTCGAGCTGAGGCTATAGGATATTGCTTCATGGGGACCAACAGGGGAATGATGGTGGATTTATGCCAACAAATGATGGCAGCTCTGAGTGTGATTGTGTGTGTGGGGTGTGTGGGGGGTGTGTGTGTGTCTGTGTCACATTGCTTGACAAGCTCAGCTCTCCCTGCGACCGCTGCGGTTCCGAGGTGGTCAACTTTTGACCTGTAATTACATTGCTACTTTGCTCTCACATCTCACAGGAGCAGGTCGGTCTCGGACACTTCAATTACCTCACTTCAATACCTCTGTTGCTCTCACATGCCCCGCAAAAATATCATAATGATAGTCCAGGGAATAGAGCTATGAAAAAAATTGACTTCATGTGCAACAGCAAATATAGCCAATATGAATCCAGTTCAGATTGAAAACAAGTAAACAAAGCTGGGTAAAAAAACAGGAAGAATAAAATCTAATCCTGCTATAACCCGAGATATTCTTATGAGACGCTGGCTTTATATGCAGAGATTTCATTACTTAAACAAGGTGAGCATCAGAAAACAGCCCAGCAAGGCCAACAACAATGTCCGACACATATTCTTTCAAAATGGTCTGCATCAATTTGCATTCAAACCTTTTGAAAAAATAGAGAGGAGCGGAAGATCTATCTGTTGGGGCATATTTGAAGGTTAGGTCCAGGTCGCATGTGTTTGCCCTTGTATGGTTCTGTCACATTGTGGTGTAACAGAGCCTCAGCTGCAGGATTGCAGTTTTTAATGAAAAAGTGGGGGCCGGCACATCCAGGTAAGACCCCTGGAGGTTGTATTTCCAGGGCTTTGTTATAACCCACAATGAGCCAGCGTGGAGGCACACACACACACACACACACACACACACACACACATACACACACACACACACACACACACACACACACACACACACACACACACATTTAACCAGACAGACAATAACAGCTATAGCGCTGCTTGCTAATACACACGTATTACCCTATGAAAGCAAATGTTGTGCATATCCTTGATATTCAGAGAGAAACTCAGACAGAAATTTAATCTCCAAACTTCCATCAAGGATATGAGAATGGAAGGAACAGCTGAGTCTGTGTCCAGCTAATGCAACTTTAGAAAATGAGTAAAACCTTAATACCTTTAGAAATAATAATGATAACAATAAGAATAATAATTAAAGTAAAAAACAGAGCATAACACAACATGCAGGTAATTTAGTGGAGTTATTTGTCGGTGTTATCACAATCTTACATTGATTTCGGTATTTCCTATTATTCCCTGAATGCAGCTCCCGCTCTGAATTTGCAGCACATTCCAGCAGATTTGATACATTTTATATAGAAATATAGGAAGATTTGATTGATAACCAGTAAAACAATAAATGCTGAGATCTGAATTTAGAGCTTTAACAAACACTCAGAAAAATAGAGACAAATTATTATTTTAAAGCTTTGTTTACCTGTTTGGAATGAATGTGATAGAAAAAAATATATAAATATATAAAATAAACAATTTAAACATTTATAATTCCCAAAAAATTACATTTACATTTTTACACTTTTCAAATTAGTAAGAATAATTAATATGAAAATATGATACCAATATTGTTACGACTTTAATTGGCTTTAATGCTTTAACAACTATTCAGTGCAGGACGATTTGATATTAACACAATTACTCTCACTCATTAATCTGGTCACTTACATCTGTGATGGCGTCTCTAGTACTAACATGTGTGCTCTATCTGTTATGTGAATGTTTGTCATATCTCCGTCTTATCACCGTTGGCTTTGTATTTGTATCTTTCCGACCTTCTGCTGTCTCCACATTTCTCCTGAAGTCAGCGCAGACAAGTGCATTGCTTCACGCTGACAGTAAAGCTTAAGTACACTATATAGTGTTGGTGCTACAGAGGGAATTGGCACCATAAAAATGCTGTTTGGTCACTATTGGTTTGGAGCAGAGGGTCAGAAAGCAGGCAGAGGGATAAAGATTTTAATGTGTTGGCAGAAATCGCCACACTCCCATAAATTAACCCAAACTTAAATGCTGATGGTTGGTGTGATTAACAAACACAATCATTTCTAAACTGCTGCACTTTCTTAAAATATTTATCCTTGCCTCCCTGCAGGAGGGTCAGAGGTCAGCGTCAGTGACAGCACAGCACCTTCAGAGCCGCTCTTACTAAAGAACAAGTGCATGTAGATGGGACAAAATGGAATTGAAGTAGATGCAGATGGATGCACATTTATAGGCCCATAGACACGGAAAACATAATGAGTCTGAAATGAATCTGAAATACTGAAATGGACACTGGCAAATCAAATCTTATTATGTTTCTAAATACATTACGATGGATTCATTTCATTATTTACTTGCTGAAAAGAAATTGGCATGGAGAAACAAGTTCTTGATTTGTCCGTCTGTTGCCAAGAACACAAGTCACCGGATTAAAATTCACAATGATGAAACTGTTGTTCTGTGATTTATTATTCCCACCATGTGACCCTTAGAGCAGAGGAATAATACGCTCAGAAAAGCCCTTTCACTTCACACTGATACGGTCTTGCCTTTGAGTCATCATGCAAAGTCGTGGCATTGGCTCACGTATTGTGATTGCAAACTACATTTCTTTGGTAATAAAGCTCAATGTTTGACTGATAATTACATAAATGAGCAAGTATTTAATGCTGCAGTACAGGTAAACCTTTGTTAATGTCTCAAAGCTTGTTAATGTCTTTAGCGTTGGTTTTTTGACATTTTGAACTGTGCAATTAAAATGCTTCCATTCATGATAGACGCACAAAACAAAGTGAGTTAAATGAGAGTACACAATCAGGATGTTTGATGTGTTTAATTATGATTTCTTTGTTACTTTCACTCTTCTATTCATGGTGTCAGGCTGTATGACACGCGATCACTGACCATGATGCTACACGCCAAAGGTCAGCGGCATCACTTACAGAGAGAGATGGACCCCCACACACTCACACACACTCACACACACACACAAGTCATTTACCTCATTCCCTATCAATTATTGACATGCAGTTGTCAGTTGAAAAGGCAGCCAGACTTTCCGTTGATCTGTTTGATGAATATTTCAGCTGACAAACAGGCCACCTGACACTGCACCAAAGCAATGTGTGGTTAGAGAGAGGTCATAGTCATACACACACACAGATACTATTACAATACTGTTGTTCTGTTTTAAATGTGCCACTCACTGTTTACTTACATCGACTGTCTCGATTGCATTTTTATCTTGTTCTGGCTTTAAATGGTTTAAACTTTGACCTTACAACAAAGAAAACTGAGACAAATACTAAGACTGTAATCACACTACGAACATACACGCTAAGCTTTACAGTATGATGTCAGCTGCAAATGTCTATAAAACAAAAACATAACCTTTGGGGAAAATGCACTCCACATCCAGAAATACCAAGCCATAGTCACTACAGACATTAGAATGATAATTAGCTTATTTGTGCTTTGTTTGCAGCGCTTATGTTAGCGGCATAATGCTTAGCCCTTGAGCTGCTATCATGCTAACAATGGCTTGTACAGAACATTCTAAAATGTAGCATGTAAATATATCTGTGCTATGCTCGTGTGTTTTCATGTTTTATGGTATTTTTTCATTCAGAGCACATATTGTTTTTGTCTCTGTTGTCTTCTGTGTGTGATCTGGGGGCAAACAAGCAAACCAGCTGGGAAAAGGCCGCGCCTCATCTATTCTACAAACACGGCCATATACTTAAACGTTCATAACCCAACACTAACCCTCAAATGTATAAACTTTTACTAGTCATATGAAAGCTTCATCTCGGGTGTGTACATGTGGTTGTTCCATGTTTGTCCTTGTCTGGCCTGCTGCTTTCTTCTCAGAATATGGGGGGAGGAGAGGCTCCATGTTTTAATGATAAATTGGAGGAGAAACAAACAATCATGGTTAGCAGTGAGTCACACATTGAATCAATCACGATTATTAACATTCAGCTGGGCTCAAACAAGCATCTATCACTAATGCAAATATACAGATATCAACCAAAAATAAACATTTGATAAAACTTTACATTTCCTCTCGCAGTGTATCGTGTGAAAAACAGCTACAGTCACATCTTCCATTGAATAAAGTCTCCTGGAAGAGGACAGAGAGCGCTCTGGTGAATGGGGGATCTGTTATTTATGTCAGGCTCCGTTCAAAATCAGCCTCTATGGAGAAGGCACACCCCATAAATTTTTCTATGGCCCCTATGAGCAGGTCAGGAAGGCAACAATATTTCCTCTTTATTAGAAACAACAGAAACAACACGCAGTCGTAAAGGCGACCTCAGAGGTGAATCTGAAACGCAGCGGGGAAAGACTAAGACTTGAGAGGTAGTCACACAATCCATTCCTTCCACCTGTCTGTCCTTATATTGGTGGGCTACCTCATAACTCTCCCCCTGACTCACAAACCCACCATGCTTCATCACAGGTCAACTTGGAGATGAACTTTAAAGGAAGATGTAACAAATGATCGCAGCCTCTCTGGCAATTCATATGGGCTGAAGTGCCATAACCCTCTACATATCCTGACCTCAATTTGGAGGCTGCGTGTTGAAGGCCCATCTGAGGGAGATGGTATCGATCTGAGCAGAGACTCTGGCAGCATCAATAAACAACAGACTTCAGGCTTCAAGGCTGAGGAGACATCTCTATTTCAGCTGGAGGGGCTGCATCTAGATACCTGAGGTGGACTGGGCCATGGACGCATTCTCCCCTCTAAACTCACAGGATGGAGGGCTCCTTTGTGAAGACAAAGCCACTGACTCTACTCTACTCTACCTCACTGCCCGCTCTGAGAAAAGGAGCCATCATGGTAAATAAGGTCTTAAAACACGACAAGGATGTTCATTTTCAGCTGTAAGCTTTAGTATTCAAGTCAAGGTGCAATGTTAAGGTTTCTGAGTCTGTGTGAAAACAAAAGACCACAGAGCTTCATCATCAGCAAGAATACAGAGCAGGCTTTGAATAATTAATTACAGTGTATGACGATAAAAGAGCCTAATAATACTAATAATACTAATACTAATACTAATACTAATAATGATAAGTGTTAATAATAAGTGTTAATAATGTAACATATAATAAATAATAATAAAATAAATAAATAATAATAATAATAATAATAATAATAATAATAATAATTCAAAGCAGGCCATATTATTTTGTTATTTTCCACTAACAAATAAATATAATGCCAGTAAAGGAAGTCTAGTTGGATAATTATGTTGCTGTCTTGTTTACTTGTTTTTCCCTCTTTGCTGAGAAAGTTAAATAAGTGTGCCTCATATATTTAGAGTCAAACTGAGCTCACTTTGTGCTAAGCAGCTTGTCAATAGCGAGAAAAGAGGCACGTAACAAGAGAGGAGGTCTGATAAAATGGCTTTTAATTACCAGACAGTGAATGCTGGTATTCCTTTTCCTCTCCCTCCTCCCAGCTAAGTCGGGAGTTTGATTTCTGATAATGCGGATTGCTGACTTGGCTTCATCCTAGTTGCCCCTAAAGCAGAAGGACCTTACGTCAAATCCTGGGAGAGTATGTTTGACAAAGTGCCACATAGATCCCTGCTTTTCATCAGAGGGCAGTGCTGGTGGAGGCATTAATCAGAGTGCTTGATAGCCTGGCTTTGTTTCCCTCTTTACTCTCCTGTAACAATTAGGCAGAGTAATAATTCCAGACGTAACATGGAAATCAATGGGTCTTTAACCCGGCTGTTGGTACACATGTAAGTGATGAGGCCAGGATAGGTCAATGCAATGAACTACTAACCTTTGTCTGAGTGTGCACATAGATAGATAGATAGATAGATAGATAGATAGATAGATAGATAGATAGATAGATAGATAGATAGATAGATAGATAGATAGATAGATAGATAGATAGATAGATAGATAGATAGATAGATAGATAGAGCAAACATTTACTGTACCACAAACACACAAATGGCCACACCCACAACACTCTTACCATATCATTATTTCATCCAGGCACAATATCTATCCAGTCGACGACGTCCAAGATATGTAAACAGAAACAGGGCCAGTCCTTTGTAACTAATTCTATGCCACTATAGAATGTCGTTATCATTTCCATTCTCTGTCGTCTAAGCTTTTACTCTTTGTTTATTTAGATGGAGCAGATTAGAGTTTCAATATTTTACCTTGCCTTGCTTTTGGCTGCCTCCCTTCCCTCAAAACGATTTGATAACAATTGATTGAGAAGTTAATGCTCAGGCCAATCTGGCGTGGAGACTTTTGTTTTAGTTAGGGGTGTGACAGACAGTGAAACCCAACCTTTTGCACAGTGCATGCCTCATTGATATTGTTTTCTAGGGCTCAGGTCTGAGACAGAAACGCCTTTAACAGCTGCTTATCATTACACATAACCCCGGTCAACAGACTAAGGTATCAGCTCTGTGAGCACAGGCCTGTAAATTAACAGAAAATGAGACTTCACTTTGTCCGAGGATCAATGTCTTGTTCTTGGAACTGCAATCAGAGCTGTTTGGTGAGCGGGCAGAGAGACCGATTCTGGTGTTCGATGATAAGACCGTAATCAACAACAGTTTTAAGTGCCCCTTTGTTGTATATTCAATTATACACTAATGACTCATGCCAAGTGGAAATCTTTAAATACTAATGCTGTGTTAATCTAGAGCGAAGGAGTAAAAAACTAAAAGCCATGACCAGGAGGGCACAAGCCACTCTGTAACCTAATGTTCTTGTTTGTTATGAGTAATCAGTAAGTATATTCTAATTCAGTATAGTATGAGATGCACAATTGTGTGTGTAAAGAAGACTGCACTTACCTTTGGTTTTGTATGCAGTGGATGATCAGACAGATCGGCCCATCGGTTTTCTTTACTTTCCTTTATTAGCTCTGTTCCGCAGGGTTATGGTGAACTGAATAGATTTTAGCTCAGGCTTGGGCTGCTGGGGCAGTCGCTCAACTGAATAAGAGTTTCTTAATTTGGTTTCTGTATTTATTCATTGTGTTTATAAATATCGATTAATTGCAAGCCATTTGTCATTTGTTGTGTATTTATTCTTTGTATTTACGAATAATGGGCCTGCAACTACCTATGCGGAAGCCAATAACAGTCAACAACAACAACAACAACAACAACAACAAACAGACATTGATGAGTTGGTAGTTTTGTCTCGCCTTTCCAATACGTGCGAGTGTAGTTTTCTTGACCTTTATTTTGAAAACCACAACCGGATGTTGATGCGGAAACACTCTTGTTGGAGAAGTTAGCTGTGTGGCTAACTCTGTCACTTATCACTGTGTGTCAAACTTCAGTTCAGAGAGCGGGTGGAGACGTATTTACGGTGAAAGCTGCGTGTGCGGCCGTGACGGGTCGTGACTCTGCTGGTCGGTGGCAGTGACTGAAACAGTGAAGGTTGTCGGTTTAAATCTGCGCCTCAGGCTGCAGAGTGAGACGGAGACAGGATGCTAGCAGCTGCCGCTAGCAAAGCACTGCAGGAAGTGAGCTCGCTAGCTTAGACTGTCACTCAGCTACTATGAGTCCGAAGATCTGATTTTTATGCGTTCTCTCTTTTTAAACAACCTCGTCGCAATGGACTCCGAGGAAATAGTTATCCGTATCAAAACGCCACTTGGGGACATGGACTCCGCCGTGGACTGTCCAGGTCTCCTCAACTTCAATGACTTGCTGGTGAGTCTTCAAAATGCAAATCAGTTTAACTTTAACGGACACAGCGACAGTTTGATTTAAACCATGGCGGCTTCTGTTGGAATAATGTTGTTATGTGACTAACTGCTGTGTGAGTACACTTGTAGCAACCCATTATACTGTGTGTGTGTGTGTGTGTGGGAGAGAGAGAGAGAGAGTGTGAATGAGATTGAATGAGAGTGAGTGAGTGAGTGAATGAGTGTGTGAGAGAGAGAGAGTGTGTGTGAGTGTGTGTGAGAGAATGAGTGAGATTGAGAGAGAGAGAGAGTTTGTGTGAGAGAGTAGGTGAGTGTGTGAGAGAGAGTGGGTAAGAGTGAGTGTGAGAGAGTGTGTGATAAGAGAGTGAGTGAGTGTGTTTCCTAAATGTCACTGACTCTCCCAAACCTTTTTCCAGGGCGCCATCAGAGACGTCATGCCTGAAGCAACGGTCACCGCCTTCGAGTGTGAGTCACTATAACACACTCACAGTAATTCTTGCTCTCAAAGTGTATAACTATTTTTATATCACAAATCTTCAGGAGAGCATCTGCACACATATGATCTGTTTTATGTGTGATCATTTTGTCTTTAAGTGTTAAGTTCCATCTCTACATGGCTCAGTGTGTGCAGTACAGCTGTGTGAGGGTTCAGGAGATCATTGAATTCTGTTGAATCAAGAGTTGATTCCCATGGTTGTATTCTGATGGAAATGTTTCGGAATTAGGACTTATTTGTAGTATTTGTTGGGCTCGTGTTTACATGATAGAATGGAATAAATAACTGTAAATTATTGATGAAAAGTTCCATTATAATGTCTATAACTGTCTGTAGGCTTGTTGACAATCTATTACAAACCATGCTGATGAAGTTATGAACACCATTGTCAGTTATATATTACATTCATCACAGTAAGAGTAGAACCATTGAATGAACGAGCGGGAAGCTGCACCATCGCTGCTGTTCTTCATCTCAACGTCATTCTCAATGCTTCCTCTAGAACTGAATTCATAACATCAATTTCATCATCGTAAACTTTCATTGTCTGCCTTGGAAGGGGCATCACTACTTTATTTCACAATGTGTGTGTTCGGTAAACTGTTCATTCACTTGACAGTCCCAGTGTTAAGATCCTTCTCTCTGCTTTGTAGATGAAGATGAAGTAGGCGACAGAATCACAGTAAGAAGTGATGAAGAGCTTAAAGCCATGTTATCATATGTGAGTACAATGAATTACTGTTTCCTTTGTTTTTGCATTGTGCCACACACCCATCACACAAACAACCCATTCAAATACACACAGAAGATGCCAGTGAGTGGGCCTGATCCAAACAGAACCAAGCAGGTACAACCATCCAAGACATTAACACTGTCATATTACAACACTTCATTGGTGGTCATCAGTCAAACCCAAACTGGTCAATCTAAGGGCACACACATTAATCACATAGCAGTAACAAGTTGGATAACAGTCGCTGCATTCTGCTATAGGATTCCACAATTCTATAGTAGGATTGGATTCTGTTTATTCACTTTACATTGAACTGCATTCACCTATATTTCTGTGTAAATTGTAAATCTGTGCAATAGACGAATCATCCAGTTCTGTAATTTTGTGTGTAAACGCACACACACACACACACACACACACACACACACACACACACACACACACACACACACACACACACACACACACACACACACACACACACTCCTCCCCCTCCCCCCACAGTACATTGTCATATTCCACCATACTTACTGTTCATTCCACGGACAGTAAGAGTAATGACTTGTAATGGGTTTCTCTACGAGGTACACTGAAAGCTAAATGAACTGTCAATTTTTATTATTTATTATTCAGTACTTAAAGTTTTGCCTCATTAAAGAGCGGGCCCCCCTGGGCTGCAGAATTGTTCAAAATCTACTTTCATCTGTGGATGTCTTTTACCCCCCATCAGCTCACAATGATGCTGCTAGAGCCACAGGCACAATTTACACTCCTTGTTTTTTTGTCCGTCTTTATCATATGTTCTCTTGTGGTTGCTTTTTAATCATTAAGTAGCAAAGGGTAGCAGGGTGATTGAGCAGAGAGAGACAGCTGTTGTGCCAATAAGCGGCAGAGAAACTGGGACAGGAGAAGTATTGACCTCGGACAGCTTCATGATTTATATATGCAGATGAGATGTTTGGAACTTCTGCTTATTTCCAACATGTTTCTGTGTTTTCTGTCTGTATGTGAGTGTTTGTATCAGCGCACACATACGGACAGATAGTTGTTGTTTTGTTGTTTTAATATAAGACTTTTGTGCCTCAAACATTACAGGAATTAATGCACAATTCTGATATGATGTTTTCTTGTTCGTCCAGTATTTTACTCTTTCTTTGACCTGTATGACCCAGTTGTTAAAGCTGCTCTGCCCTTACAGTCCACACAAGCTAGAAGTGAGTGTGTTAAGGTGCCTTGCTTCATTTCCCATTTGTAAACAAACCCCATGGATGCTATTTCAGGCCTTATTAGTTTGATCAGATGTAAAGGAGTTTACACACTCCTCCCCATGTGGGATCCTTTCCTCAGATAACTGCAAACCTACTTTGACTTCACATTTCCATATCCAGTGGCAAGGTGAACATCTGGCCACCTGGTCGCCTGTATCACAGACACACACATGACAGTTTTGAGGAAAGGGTCAGAAAGCCGAAACTGTAAGAATGTAGTGTTTGTAAGATTCAGAGCGAGCTCAAATGTAGGACACATTCTAGTTATTGTGACATTAACCTGCCTCTTTGCTTCATATCTGAGTCCGGTTATACTTTGAGGCGAAGTTCTTCAGGCTAAAATAGTTCTGCTTTTTCTGTGAAGGACCTTTGCAGGCAGAATGTAGGCCAGAGTGAAACAGTACAAGCATGCAGTGAGCAGCAGCAGTTAGATTGTAAGAGTAATTCATTTTACTTTGTGTGTTATTGCCACAGAATTGCCACTAAAAGCTGTTGCAGGGACACCAACTGAGATTTATACTGTATTTCCCCAACATGCTTGAAAACAAACTGCGGGCAAAATGAACCACAGAGTCAGGGCTTTAATTTAACCGCAAGAATTATGAGTGTGGAACAGAAATTTAGAGGAACAGATTCATTTTTTTCCAGGTTACGCTGCACCAGTGTGTCCACATGTTTTTGTCACAACGGACCACAATAAAAGCCCTGGATCCTGAATCCTGGCTGACATGCAGTACATTCATTTCAGGTTATAAAGCAGAATGTCAGCTTATTATCCCTGGACTTTATTCAGATGATATGACATGTCTTAATAGCATATTAATATGTGACCTCAGCCCCCACATTACTTTACCCCGCACCCTTCCAGTATCCACAACATCGCTCTGCTTCGTCCACACATTTCAAACGTCATTTGTACAATGAGTTTTGGCAAACAAATCCAGGGAGCTGGTAATGGCTTTCTGCTCCTCCAGGGACGGCCCAGTGGAGAAAAGCTGCTGATCACCCCAAAAATACCGGCCTCACTAAAATATAATTTACACTAGCAGGGTTCTTTGAATGTCTTATGCAAGGGTTATGCTTTTCAGCATTTGCATTTGTATTCATTCAGGATCCCCCCCCTCCCTTGTTGTGGTTGTTTGCTGTGGTTGCCATTTGGCCTCCAGAGAGAGCCCAGTGGGTTTTTGCCTCAGTGTTGTTAATTCCAGGTGAGCAGACAGCCATTATGTGAAATTAATAGGAATTAAGGGAAGCCAGCATGTTAGGTGAGAGGCAGGATAATTCATTAGGCTCTCTAGTGGTTGCCGTGTGTGTGTGTGTGTGTGTGTGAGAGAGAGTGAGAGTGAGAGAGAGAGAGAGAGAGAAAGGCAGATGTAAGCGTTCCAAAAACTGAAAGCTAAACTTTGCTGGCGTTTCCCGGTGCTTTGCTCCTTTATGTAGCCCGGCGAAAAATCCATGCTGCTTATTGCCGAACAAAATTAATGCTCAAATTCAACACTTAATTAACATCAATCTGCAGAGGGCATTTCTTGTGAGAAGTATCCCCCATCACCCAGAACATTGATTGCTACATGCTCCTGCGAGACCCGCGAGTCTTCCAGGCATCTCTAATCATTGTTCGACACCTTGAAAGACAGACGCCCCTGTTGAAAGTTAAAGACTTGCCTGTGTCAGGTACTAAAAAAAAACGTGACCTCATCCGTTCCTCACTCAGCTCCCCCTGGAGGTAGCGGCTCTAATTCCGCCATTCTTACTCCCATTTCCCCTTAGTCTGCTAATGATGATGAGACCCGCTCGCTCCTCTCGGTCCTCTCGCTCTCCCACTTGTCCCTCAAGGCTGAGCGATGGTATTTGGGATCGGACACTGTTTAGTTATTGGCCAACAATGGAGAATGTCTTTTAATAACACACCTACTACAGATTAGGTGGTAATTGCAGCCTTAATCAATAAGCTAGCTGAGCGGAAAATTAAAGGTACGTGAAGCCCGAATCCCCCCACCCCCCCCCAAACACACACAACACGTTTCTGGTGTTAGGCCCATTGTTCAGATGTGGCCTAGTGAGAACGCTGGAGGGCAAAAGCAGAGGGCTAGGAGCGAGGAGGGATCTGACAGTGATAAATAGGCCTTTTAATAACAGCTGTGCCACATGGGTAGCCATTCTGATCCGTTCCCATCCAAGCTGGTCCCATCATCCTCCCTCCCTCTCCCTCTCCCTCTCCCTCTCCCTCTCTCTCTCTCTCTCTCTCTCTCTCTCTCTCTCTCTCTCTCTCTCACTCTCTCTCTCTCTCTCTCTCTCTCCTCCACAATGAGAGAGCAAATTTACATATCTCCATGATCTAGTGTGACTTAGTTTATACAGGATTGCAAATGAAAAAAAAACAAAACATAATGAATGCATGTACACGTAGACACACACACACACACTCACACGCATGTTGTGTCAAGCTGTGTCTGTGGGAAGGTCTCTGTTAATTTCTGTTGATTTCCAGCCTCCAAAGGGAAGGAGACATAAACACACACACACACACACACACACACACACACACACACAGTTTAACAGATGGTTTGGTTAACTGAAACATCAATTATTGTGTTGCCTTGGCGAGCATCAGAAAGGCTCCTGAGTGTGTGTGTGTGAGAGTGTGTGTGTGTGTGTGCGTGCACGTGTTTGTCCTGTAGGCTGTGAGTGTTTGGTGAGCTGTTGACCTGGAGGAGTAAAGGGTTAATGCTACACTCCTTCAGAACAAGCCCACAGGGCATTGGTCGTCACCGGCAACAGATTTCACCATCACATGCGCACATTTCCTTTTTTTTTTTTTTTTGTTCCAACACTGTGGCTGAATGCTGACATCATTTAAATAAAGTGCTGATTTGTGTGTGAGCCATAAAGCTCTCAGGTTTGTGGATGATGTGCATAGTCAGTTTGCTAATTTAGCAATACTTTATATCGGCAATATCAACGTATTCCCTAGGATTGTGTGTGTGTGTGTGTGTGTGTGTGTGTGTGTGTGTGTGTGTGTGTGTGTGTGTGTGTGTGTGTGTGTGTGTGTGTGTGTGTGTGTGTGTGTGTGTGTGTGTGTGTGTGTGTGTGTGTGTGTGTGTGTGTGTGTGTGTGTGTGTGTGTGTTTTCTTTTTCTATTCCCAGATTTTTACAGACATCAAGCTCTGTTTGTGAAACAACTTAAATGCTTTTCTAGTGTTTTTATTTTCATGTTTAAATATAAAATAAATCCATTTCCTCTTCTTCTTCTCTTTAGTACTGCAACACCATGAATGAACAGCGGATGAATGGTTTGCTGCCGGACCCTCTCCAGATATTTCCTCGAGGTATGAAGTGTGTGTGTCTGTGTGTGCGTGTGTGTTAAATGTCAGTTTTTTGACAGGCGGTTTACAAAGAGATTGTAGAGTAAATTTTCATCATATCAACAAATTGGATCAATGTGAGTTAAGAAGTGGACGCTCCATCATTGAGTGCTTCTTCTAGGCGAGCTGTTGAAATGTCGGCCTCGCTGTGTTAAAGCAATAAGTGAGAGTAAGTAGGAATGTTGGTATGTGGACACAGGTAACACTGCGGCTACTGGACAGCGTTAATATGTAATAGTTGACTCATTTATTGTGTGGACAGGAGTTTGTAAATCTAAATCCATTTTTCCACAAGGATGTTAGAAATGCAGACCTGGCTCTATGATGTTGTTTTGTGTTAAATATTATATTCATGTTACATATAATGCTCTGTATCTCCTCATCTATATTCATATATCTACTTATACATATATATCTAGTCTGTGTGTTCTTCTAACAGCTCAAAGTTAGACATGAAAACATGACCTCACATGCCTGAGGGGAAATGTGACAACACGTTTTTATTCTCTTTCTTTCTCCTGCTGTTTCTCTCTCCCTCTCCTTCTCTCTCTGTCTCTCCCTCTCCCTCTCCCTCTCTCCCTCTCTCTCCCTCTCTGTGTCTCTCTCCCCCTCTCTCTCTCCGTCTCTCTCTCTCCCCCTCCCTCTCCCTCTCTCCGTCTCTCTCCCCCTCTCTCTCTCCCTCTCTCCGTCTCAAGAGCCCAACATCTCAATCACTCTCTCCTCCACAACTAATTTCAGAGTAACCCTCATTTCATTTTTTCCTTATAAAGAACTGATTCCTTTCCAGCACATTTGTAAATGGCCCAGTGATGTGTTCTACAATCTAGTCAATTACTGTTTCAGCCGGCAAGACTCCAGGGAACCGGAACATACATGGCCTGAAGGTACCTATCTCAATAATTGTTTCAGCTGCCTTACACAGAGAATGAGGGAGAGGGGGGGGGGAAAGGTTGAGGCAAATGGATTGGTAACGCTATGTTCCACTTATTGAAATGTCAATTGAAGTCAAGCCTCTGCCTTTTCTTTCACTCATTCTGTTGCTCCCCTCCTCTATATTTATGCGTGTACATGTCTGGCTGTGGTCGCAGTGGAGCTTTCTCTCTCTCTCTCTCTCTCTCTCTTTCTCCCTCTCCCTCTCCCCCTCCCTCCCCATCACTCCGTGTATCCATTTGCTTACGCCGTGGTAGTCGTTTAAGAGCGAAGTGTTACGCTCAAACCCCCCGACCCCCCTGGAGTACGATGATCCTCTCACTCCATTCGATTGGAAGAGCATCAGCATGGTTAGAGCAAACTAAGTCGAACAGTAAGAAGATGTCATTGCTCAACCATGAAATTGTCATTACAAGCCCCTCCCCCCTCTCCCCCGTTTAGAGACGGCCTTCCCCAGACCCGGACCCGCCCACTTTATGTCGGGCATATGTTGCTGTGGAAATCCGTGGCTAATTATAACGGGTTAAATGACTTGACACCCCCTCCGTCTCTCCAGATGATCCATATTATAGTCGTCTCCATTTCAATAACAAAGTCTCCCTTCAAAATCCTGGAGGTGCTTTATTTAAACGTATCCTCTGAGGAGCTTTAACAACAACCGCTGAACTGTGTCAATCTCTCCTCTAGGGTCAAGGGTCTGTTTTGAGAGGATTATGTTTTCCCAAAAAACCTTTTAGTCCTTTGGTAATCTTGTGCCTCTTTTTTGCCGTCTTAATATAAAAGCAATTGACTGAGGGGAGTCTTGTGCGCTGTTTAAATTAGGTCTTCCTGGGCACTAATTAAAGAGAGGATCCCTGTGCTTTAGTGGACCCACAACACCGGCCTTTTGACCTCAATTAAAGGAGTTATTTTTAGTCTCTCCCCCTTACAGTGTCTCAGCCCTTCTCTTTGTTCAATAACTGGGTTGAGTCGAGGCCTTTGGAGTAAACATGCAGAGGAACAGATGTAGAAATACACAATCCCACAGGAGGCAGGGGTTTGATAGGCACGTTGGTTTTTAGTTATTGAGTTGCATTAAGTTCATCTACTGTCAGTCCTTTTCCAAACCTTTTTATCCGCCTCTCCTCTCCTCTCCTCTCCTCTCCTCTCCTCTCCTCTCCTCTCCTCTCCTCTCCTCTCCTCTCCTCTCTCCTTCCGCTGTGCGTCAGCCTCCACTGCCCTTCTTTCTTTCACAACACTTCTTTCATCCCTCTCCCCCCCCCTCCCCTTCTCTCCCACGAAAGCCAATTAACCTCCCGGCTGAACTGAGAGCTGTGTTTTGTTCTTGTTCATTAGGGGGTCTGGCCATATGTCTGTGTGTCTGTCTGTCTTTTGGCCTTGACCAATAACTAAGAGTGTGTGCTTGTGTTTGCTCGCCTGTGTTTGTGTACGCGTGCGCCTTTTCAGGTGAACACCAGACCTAACCCGGCCAACGACTGTGCTCACGCTGTCCCAGACTCAATAACCAACAACAGGTGAGCAGGCAGGGGCAGGAGGAGGAGATAAAGGTCATGTGGTGAATAGGTGCGCTCTGATCTGTGGTGCTGTGGTGTTTTCCTCCTTCAGCTTAAAGAAGTCGTCTGCAGAGCTGAAGAGGATCCTTACTAATGGACAGGTGAGCCCCTGTTCTTGTTTCCACTGACTGGAATAAGCAGCGTTCTGACATTCTCACATACTCACCGGTGGTCGGCTCCTCCATTGATTATGTTTCAGCTTGATTCCAGCTGTGGGGCCGTGCTGCTGTCTCTATATTTGGTCGTTATCTAGTTACTGTGCCAAAAAGGGAGCAGTAGGTCTGTGGGCTCTTCAGTCTAAACAGCATCCACTCTCTCTCCCTGCTAAGCACACACACACACACACACACACACACACACACACACACACACACACACACACACACACACGCTGGCTAGCAAGCATGTCACAGAGACAATTAACAGGGGGCCTCTCAGGTTTCTGCTCTAACACAGTGAACTAATAGAGCTGTTCTATCCCTCCTCCTCCTCTACCCCTTCATGTGTCTCTTCTCATTCACTTTACCCCCCCCCCCCCCTCCCCTCCCCTCACCATGGTATCAAATCAATTGAGGTGAACGAGAGAGAAACGTATGTGTTTGTTAGTGTGTTTTGGGGGGAGGGGGTCAGGGGTCCGCCTAGCTGCCCTTTAGTGTACAGAATCAGTTTTGTCAGCCTCATGTTGAGCAGCCACAGTACAAATACACACACTGTCTAAATTACAGGGCAACAAAAATACTATTTTATCTCATTAATACATTAAAGACCTGTTAGTAAGCTGATAATCATCTCCCCTGGTTTCCTCTGTGATCTACTCTCAGAAATCACGTAGAGCTTATTAACTTTTAAAAATCATTTTTGTATCATAAACACGAGCCATTAAGTTTATTTTTTCTCCTTTAAGCGCTGCTTTGCACTTTGATTTGTGATGTCCTTGGTTCACCTGCGGTGTTTTCAGGCATAATCTAACATTTTCACATTGTTATGTGGACGTCTTGTCTAGAGAAATGTTCTCCAGTTATAGAGAATATGAATTTCCACCCCCGGGGAGAGAAAGGCGTCGGGAGACGGAGGGAAACTTTTCTCCCCCCCTCCCCTCGCCTCCCCCCTCCCCTCCTGTGTTAGCTGGGGCTGCATTATATTACAACCCTCTGACACCTTTTATCAAAGTGGAATGGAACGACAACAGCAAACAAATCGTCATTAAACTCTACATCAGTCACTCCCCCCTCGCCCAAGCACAATGGCCTTTTATAAATTGGACAGCAAATGTTGTATTGATCCTCCTTCCTCTCCTCCTCCTCCTCCTCCTCCTCCTGCTCTCTCTCTCTCCTCCATTTTTTCCTTATGCTGCTGAACTTGGAGTGACCTGAATGGTTGTCTCTTTTATAGCCTCCAGTAACTCTCTCTCTCTCTCTCTCTCTCTCTCTCTCTCCCCCCCCCCCCCCCCCTCCCCTCTCCTTCATAGTTACACATATCCGGTGATTCCTTGTCTTTCCTTGTTGTAACATCTCAATAGCATAATCCTCCACTTTTTGTTGCTCATTAGATCAACGCCCAGGACATCCACTACCAAGAGCAACTTGGCCATGGGAATGGAGGCACGGTGTATAAGTAAGTGTGTGTTCACTTCATTCTGATTGTTTCAATGCTGGTGAAACAGTTTAACATTTGGTGTCTGGTTTTAGATGGATAACAATGCAACAGAATGCTTTACATTTAGTTTACTTTAGGCTCAGGCTTAATGACCAAAGTTCCACACGTGTCTGCAGACTCCACTCCCCATGTTTCACCCTTCAGTCTCTCCAGCGCCCATAAATCTCCGGCTCTTTGCCGTGACATCCATCAGGCCGGTTGGTGTCCGCGCTTTCATTTATTTATTCTGCTTTGAAGGTTGCCAACGTATATGATATTGATTTGGGGCTGTAAGGTATGACAGCGGTTGACTTAATCTGTCTACAGTACAGCACATTACCTGCCACCACAGATAAAAGAGTTCCATCCTCCCGGGCTAGACCCATGTATTACTGCCCTGCTAACATTATGACAAGGTTGGCATTTGTGTTGTGCCTTTTATCTTTTATCTTCCTGTCCCCCCAGCCGGTATTTCTGCCCTCCCATCAATCCGCTACTATTGAACTGTTTTATTGAGATTGAAGTATTGATCACTGCTCAGACTAACCTTGACTTGACAGAGTGGCCCGTCTCTCACATTCCTCAGCAAAATCCAGTAAATTTCCAATCTAGCAGATCCACTTTTTACTCTCTTTAAAAGGGCAAGTCTATTTTCTTTCCTCTCATTCGTAATACCTTTCATTGTTTTATGACATTGCAATTCATTGTTCATTAAGAGGCAATCTCTCATAGTTGTAGGGGGAAAGAAATTGGCAGTAGACATTATAACGCCGCACTGGGGAGGGACAATACTGCAAGACCAACAACTTTTCACTCAATTGAGCTCTGCAAAAAATCCATATGCTGGAATTAATATTTGGTGCTGAAATTTTTTATGGTTGGCAAGAAACGATTACAAAAAAACTTGAAGATTTTTGTAAAATAGTTTTGCCCTTGTTGCTGCTGTAACGGCTGTAGTTTAGTCTCCCGTCTCTTCTTATTGACATGCAGGCAATAAGCCATCATTCTCTTACTGCTTTTTCAATTCTGCCGTTATGGGACAGACAAAGCCGCCCAAACATCCTTTACAAAGTCCCTTTAACAAGTCCTTGGTTTACTACACAGTCTCCTTTATAGTGAGCTTTGTTCCGTACACGTCCAAAGGGAGGCACCAGAGGGCATCCTTACCAGATGCCACAACCAAGCAAGCTTCCTCTTAAAGTTGAGGGTCGTTGGCCTGGCACCATGTATCCCAGGTGCTGAGGTCCAAAATATATAACAAAGACCGAGGCCAACCACCAGGTGCTCTGCCCTCATTCTGCCCACTTGTTTCCTCATTCTTGCTCTTTTGTTCACAACCCAGAAGTTATGACTGCAGGTGAGGGTTAGAACAAAGTTCAGCTGGAAACCTGGAGCTGTGTGGTTCAGTTGTTTCCAGCAGAGCCACACAAAGCCTCGTGTAGTGACAGCTTTCTTAACAAACCCTTACTTACCTAACTCTGTCCATCTGTATCAGCCGCTTAAGAGCTCGAATACAAACAAGGCCCCTAACACAGCCACAAGGAGCAGAAGAGCTGATTTTATGTGTGTAGGTTTAGATCCCTGAGCATGATAATCCGCTCATGTATGTGTACATCTAAACTCTGATGTCATAGCATGCCAGAGTTGTCGGGTGCACATCAGTACGTCCCAAGCTCCTTTGTTTACATGTCTTCCCAGAAACCCCTTTACGGCTGTGTTTCCTTAAAGATTCTGGATTGGCAGGCGGACAGAAGGTTAAGAGTCTCGGTTGCAAGGATTACCTTAATCTGTCCCCTCTATCACTGTTGACCCCAACCTTTGGGCTTTGTTTCTGCATAGCAACAAAGAAAAGGCATTAGATGAGCTTGTTCTTAAAGTCTTGGCCTCGTTGTTTCCAGGGTAATTTGTAATCTTAGTAATTCTAATTTAGAGTTGGACGAGTAACTGTCACCCGTTTCCATGAGAAGCCATGTAAATGAAATGGCAAGATACAAAAACTGTTTTTTTTATTGAAAAAAGAACAAAAGAATAATTTATAGAAAGCATGTAATGTATCCTCTAACATGTGTTTAAGCCTGTAAGTAGGAAGTTAAGTAGTTTTAGGGCCAAAGCGGCCTGGCAGAGCTTTAGTAATGCAACATGTAAATACGCTTAAATGGAAGAAAACGTTTCCTGAAAATTTCAGTCCGGCATTATTTGCTGTAGTAGACATGCAT
The DNA here is from genome assembly GCF_046128005.1 of Genypterus blacodes. Taxonomy (NCBI): domain Eukaryota; kingdom Metazoa; phylum Chordata; class Actinopteri; order Ophidiiformes; family Ophidiidae; genus Genypterus; species Genypterus blacodes. The sequence goes on along the minus strand of NW_027467041.1, from coordinate 81,395 downwards.
ACATGCCTCTAGATGGATTCCTTCTTTCTTTTCTTTGTTTTGTTAATGTAATGAACAAACGGCACAAGTGGCTTTTTCCGCTTCCTTTCTCACAGCACGGCACCTTGGGTATCACTTTAAATTGCTTCTTGTATTTGAGCATGAAAAAAACCAAAACCCAGTAAGTCATTCAGCTCTGCTGTGTGGCTCTGGTTTCCTCTCTGCTGTTATTATACGACACAGTATAAGACTGATAAACCCGGTGACATACCTGCTGTATGTACATTCATGCACAGCAGCACATTGTGGAACACGCATGCTTGTACTGCTCTTTAATATTCTTTTGATAATGCTACACAGGCCAAGGACACAATGATCTGACATTCCCTCTGGTTTGAGCCAAAGTGAACTGTTTAACTGTATCGTGTAGTGAAAACAGCCCGCCCTGTTTATGAAAGCAGTTCAGTGTACTCTTGAGTGTCTAGCCTTTGGTCCTGCTTATATGAGGCTTATCACGTGTGGAAAGCACTACCAAAGGCCCCCCACCTTTTAACCTTAAGCCCATTTATGACCCAGAGCCATTTAGACTCAATTGGATGTTACCAACACCTCAGCTCTCCGTAGCCACACACTGACCCGGCCATCCATCAATGTCGGCCTTTGTTTTTTATTACACACTCTCTCAGAGGTCCATCTTGTCCAGCAATCTAACTGACTCTATGGCTTATAAATACAAAAACAAGGACACACACACAGGCTGTTTTCATGGCTCCTGGTTCCTGCAGGGTGATTAGACCGAGCACATCTGCATGTCTGTGACCGTTGCTACATCCACTTAAACACCCAAGTCCTTTCTTTCAACGTGTCAGCCTATTTTCAGCATTGATTTTTCTTTTTTTGTCACACCATTGATTATACTGTACGTGAAAGGCCCGATGCTCTTTGATTGTTTAGGTTAATGAGTCTGGTGTTTATGTATACTCAAAGTATATGGGCTGTTACAAAGGGGAGAGCTCCAACCTGTTTAGACCTCCCATCGTTTATCCACTGCTTCAGCTTCTGCTTCACTTGAGTAGGGATACAGTTCAGCCGCAGCATCACAGTGTCCCTCAAATGCTTCTGGAGTGACGACTTGTTATTGGATTTCACTCGCCTGCTGTCATTTGGTTCTGTCAGCAGGGGAACTTCAACCGCTAACCATACTTATTTACACACTAGGACTAGAAATGAGGTATTGTGGTCATCGTTTGCTGCATCGTCTTGGTTACAGCCATAAAAACCAGCTGGAGTGAGCAGCTTAACACTCAACAAAGTTGGTCAACAAAGTTGATTCAGTGGTCCTTGATTGCAGTGAAGGACACGTTTGATTTTATAGCTTGTGTAATCGGGTCCCAAACACATCCTAATTGCGTTTTGGATGAGTTCACACCTTTAACTGGAGCTGTCCACTTGTCCTGTCCTAAGAACAAAGGAGCATACAAAGAAGTCTGGTATATTTAATGGGGTTGGAAGAAAGATTACATTTTACTTAAATGGCAATATGTGCGCAAACATTTCTGCAGGTCTGATTTCTATTAGAAGTAGTAGAAGTAGTATTGTAGTTACTCTGATCAATCTATTGACATTAAATCATCTCACATTACTTAAATGGGATTTGTGCCACAGGTAACCTCTCTCAGAATAAAAAGATCCAATATGATTTGTCTGTGCCAGCAGCCACTAGCAGCCCTCTGACACAGGAGTAGAGTGGTTGGGTGTCCTCATGGCAAAAAAAAACGGTAGTATTGTTGTAATTCCATTATCAACCACAAGAGACCTACCGTCCACAGGGATAGCAGAGTTAGATAATGACTTTGACCTGATCATCAGCTAATAACCACAGGCATTTTCACTGTAAAACATAAGAGACACAAGACTCTTCTCTGTAATTCTGTCTTGTTAGTGCTTGTGAGGTTTGTGGTTATTTAGCAAACCTTTCTCTGTGTGTTTGACTCACATGTCTGTCTGTAAATGCCTGTGTTTATGTTTCTGTCTGTATCAGTTAGCAGAGCCATTAGAGTCCCATCATGTGAGAGAGTCAGAGAGAGGAGCAGCCTATTGTCCACGTGGCAATGTGAACTTAGCACGCCAGCCCTGATCCAGGAGGCCAGCTTCTCTAACCAATGGCCCCAACTTCAGAGACATGGAGAGAGGCCCTATGAATACTGCATGATGGAGCTTTTATTACAGCGCGAGCTGGAGTGTAAATAAGATCCAGGCAATGGGGCACGTTTACTAGGGTCACATCAGGGGGAAGTGGCGGGGGGTGGCTATGTAACCTTGTCCCTGTCTCTCCCGCTGTCACAGGCCTGTCACTGTAACTCATACAGAGATGCTCGGCCCTGAGGTGGTCAAGGACAGTCTGGGAATAAAGCTTCAACCAAGCAGTAGTCACACCACACTGTGTCTCCTGCCCTAATACGGGCCTGCCAAACCCCATTTTGTTTACTTCACCTTGGACAATCATTTAATATTTATGACATGATTGATTAATAACTGTAATTTGTGAAGTTATTGGATAATGGCTTATTGTACTTAAAAGTTATATAGATGTTGTCTTTCAATCTGACCAAAGGGTTATTTAAGAAACCACCCAGCAAAAACAAAATGAATCACAACCTCTGTGGAACTGAACCAAATGAAACAGCAGGTGAGAATGGAACAGGAGGGAGGAAACTGGAGGAAACTATTTGGACGCATTAAATTACTAACTACCTTTACTTCAACCTGGTCAAAGAATGAATGGATTCAGAAAGAAAAGAAAAGCAGCACATTCTCAATAGTTAGAGAGATTAAATAGAAGCATTCAGCCATTCAGGTGTATGTCCACTGCCATTAGTCTGGAGCTCTCATTGAAAAGTACAAATTGTTCAGCATTGTGCAGGCTTGGTTTAATCTCCCCCCTCTCTCTCTTTAGTTGTCCTTAAACACATAACCTGCCCAATCAGTATTTAACATGTCTACCCCTGCAATCACGTCTCAATTAACATCATCTTAATTAAGAGGCAGCAGCCATGCTTAACTGATATTGATTGTAGCTCAAAGGAAGACTAAGACATCAAAATGGAAACAAGGCCATCAGCCGTGTGTGCACAGAGCTATGTTTCACAAAAGATGACTTTCTTATCAAAAACACTGCCCACTCTATGTTTTACTGTTTGGCACACATGTATAAATGCTTTAGACTAAAGGAGAAGGTCTTTTGCCTTTCAACAATAGTGATTGCCCTACATAGTGATGGTAATTCAAGTCAAATAATTACCAGAAGAAAAATAGTTTCTATTTTAAGGCCAACCTTCCAAAACAGCGACATAATGAGATAGCTGAATAAAAGGCATCCTGTGGTTAATATGGGTTTTCAGGACAGCTGGATGTAGATAATGATGTAGATGTCCCACAAAAGTTAATCATCAGTCTTCACTTCATACTGACCTCAGCGTCTCTAAACTATAGCTTGTGTATTGCTCGACGTACAGGAAACGTTTCTTCTAGCTGTGTCTAAATAGCAGACGTGGGACTAATGGGTGTCATTAATTAAAGGCCCCAGCCGGCTTAGAGGTGTCCGGCTGAAGAGGAACACAATACTCCAATCTAAAATACATTAAGCACACCTTGTACCATACACATTCTCACTTGAAGACCCACTGACAGGTGAGAAGCCAGGTATCGTGTTTACTGAGCCTGCTCACGAGCGAGCGAGCCAGACTGTGTGACACACACACACACACACGCACACACGCACACAGTGCACACAGTGCCCTCACCTTCTCCCCATCACATGACAGCTGTTGGACAATATTCGTCCTTGAAGATTGAATGTTGAGAGGTTGTATGGCGTTGTCATCGCTGCTGTAAACGAACCTTCAGCGGGTGTAACTAAAGCCGACGTTTGGCATTAAGGAGTTTGATAATTAAATCATCATAGGATAGGCCGATCTGTGCCTACTGCTTTACCTGTAACCCAAACCCCCTGTCTCAAAGAACCCAGTGATAGGGTTGACTGGATCTGGTTTGGGGTAGTGACCTCTGACCTTTAACAGAAAGGACAGAGGCGTGTTCTCTTACTGAACTCTGCCATTTCTGAAAACGTACAGTCCAGTGAAAGATGTTCAGCATTTACTTTAGTATTGTTCTCACTGCTGTTATTTTCAAATGTCATGTCAAGACCGTCACTTCACTATGATATGATTTGATGTAAACTTACTCTGTTAAACTAATTATTCATGCATGTACCTGTAATCAGAGGAGCTGTACATGTACACTTGGAGTTCTCTTCTCACACTCTGATGAAGCATGCGTCATGTAACTTAGGCCTTAGAATCGGTGTAATTCTGTCCGTCTGTATGGATAAGTCACATCTTTTTTTTTGTGTGATCACAACAGACTCGGGTGACATTGGAATAAAAGTAAAAGCACTGTAGTTATATTGTGGTTATATTTCATATGAGCTCTTTCTCTCTCCCTCCAGAGCGTACCATGTTCTTGGCAAGCGGGTTTTAGCAGTCAAGGTAAGAGGAAGTGCTGCATAATGATGTCACATCACAAATATCTTATTCTCTCTTTGTACACGCAAGATGTGTTTCACTCAATTAGACCAATTTGATTATTGTGATTGTATATAAAAACCACAGCAGCCTTTATTACAGGCTTTAATACGCTGTATATTCATATTGTAAATGGTTCTTTGTCTCATTCTAGGTCATTCCCCTGGATATCACGGTGGAATTGCAGAAGCAGATCATGTCTGAATTAGAAATCCTCTACAAGGTTAGACTTCTCTGATTTCATCTCTTCTGCTGTGTCGGAAGTATTTAAGACGTTAAAGCCACTGTTGTTTCCATACATAATATAGATACATTTCCATACATTCCATACATAAACAGATCATTTCAGTAGGATTAGCTGTAAAAACAAAAACAAATGGTGTGCTGCTTCACTTTTGTAAGATAATTCAATTGACCATTTATTCCATTGTATCTCCAAATAAGTTGTCAGATGAAATAGTCTCTTCTCTTCCTTGCAGTGTGATTCTCCCTACATCATCACGTTCTACAGTGCCTTCTTTGTGGAGAACAGGATCTCTATATGTACAGAGTTCATGGACGGTAAGTTTCTCTTCACATTTGTTCATAGCGAGTCGTCTCTCTGTTAAAGGGACTTCAGGGATACGCTCCTCCGTCCCTCCATGGATCCATTTACACTTCTGCAGATCAAGTGAATGTCTTATCACTGTGAACACGTCCGTGTGCTAAAAGCTACAAGGGCATGTTAAACCCTGACTAAAGTGCATTTTGTAAGCATGTGTGTATATGTGTGTTTAGGCTGGTGTGAGATAGGGGACTGTCTATATTGGTAGGTGTGTGTGTGTGAGTGAGTGTGTCCAGCCAAGAATGTGTTAATGCAGCGATTCCCCTGTTTCACACATTTGTCAGTTTTGGGCAAAGTCTGCCGAACCTCTCAGCGTTTGATGCCACAGAACTTTTTCTTGAACATTCATCTCCAACAGCTCCTGATTTACGCAGACAATAAATGATAACGTAGTCATGTATCCTCCATAAAATCACTTATTAATGTACCATTTTAGTTATTAGGACCTGTACTTTGTAATTGCCTATATCAGAACATAAACATTACTCTATCATCATGCAGAGAACGCCAATACAGCTCTCCACAGAAGAGGCTTGGGACGATCAATGCTCTGTAATACAAAAACGCCCAGACAATCATTTAGAGCTGCTGCTAGATATCTTCTGCTAAATCCCTCACTGAAAGAGAAACGTGTCTCACACAGGTGGCTCTCTGGATGTTTTCAAAAGAATACCAGAACATGTGCTGGGTCGGATTGCAGTGGCGGTAAGTTTTCATGAAATATCTGCATATTACTTTACATTACATTACATTACATTACAGGGTGAGAGACGACGGCATGAAGCTGCTGTGGCTTTAAGACAACTGCAGAGTGATGCATATGTAATCATTCACGTCTGCCTGACAGTCACAGTTTTCACTTTGACCTGCTGTTTGTGTGTTTGATACCAACAGGACAAAGGGAAAGAAAACAATTCATTTGATTAATAAAATAGAAGAAAGGAAACCTACAGGCGTGAATGTTTCAATTAGCCTCTGCTGGGAAAGTGACGCACAGTCTCATTGTCGCTCGTCCCCTCTCCTCCCCCGTCCCCATTCCTTCTCCTTTTCCACTTAACAGTTAAAACTAGCATTTTGATAGGAATGGCCTTGACTTTGATAAATGTGCACCTCTTTTCCACACTCATTACCCTTTCCTTCCCTCCACCTCCACGTTCCTTTGTCTCCACTCCTTTAACTTTGTCCATAATCAAACAATGACGGCTATTTAGACAGTGTTAATTCTAATTCACAGCTTTCCCTACTTTCTACTCCCACAGTTGTTAATTATCACAAAAGGAAAAGCACCCAAGAGGGTGTGAGTGAAGCTGTGCCTGGCAGTTGTTGGACTTGCAGTGCCACCTTTTGAGGCAGCATGACTTCACATAGCGTTTGTTCTTCATTTCATTGAAGCGGTTGTTTTGTATTAGAGATGCATGAAAGAATCCCAGAGGCTCAGATCAGCTCCCACATCCTGTAAACGAAAAAGTCACCACAATTCAGTATTTCACATTTGTAAATGCACTTTAACAAAACAAACAATGACTTTAGGACTTTGAGACGTTTTATAGCTGTTGTTTCTCACTCCAGCCCCCTCAGTCAGACATCCAGAGAGGCGGGCGGAGCTACAGGAATGCAACTCCCTGCCACGGAGAAACTATTCTTATCCGATTTGTAGTTCCAATTATCATCGTCAATATCATGAAGAGAAATTTGCTGTCGCCCCCTGTTTTTGTTTATTATTTGGTTAATCCGTTAGAGAGATGACTTCAGGCCATAAAGCTACTGTAAATCATTTCATGTTGGAAATACTGTGCTTGTGATCAAATGAATGCCACATAAATAATGACCTGAAAGTTTTCCAGAGGCCTGGAGTGGCTGTGATCTCGCCGTGGCTCACTGTGCTGAAAGCCTTTCCACTGTTTCCTCACAGCAGGCGGCCACCTTAGCGACCTGCGATATTATGGTCCTGCCGTGACGCTTTATACCCTCTCAACCTTACAACTAAGTGGCTCATCATAGCGTGTGTGTGTGGTCCTGTAGGTGTTTGTAGCGCAGGAGGCACTGGGATTTTTGCTCCTTTCCAACTACAATGCAGTTCTTGCACTGGTCTAACACACAGTGCAGTGCTGTCAGATGCAAAGTCATCTTTCCTTAAGTCAGCGTAGCCTCTCCTGAACTGACTATTGATGTAATGAATTACAGTTTGTGAGCAGGAGATTTTTATTTTGACAATTTGTGCTTTTGTATTCATATGTAATAGTTAACAATACTTTATTCTTACTTTATATGTGATGGTTAAAGGTAAACTCCCGCCTGTTCTCTCTTGTAAGTCCCTTTTGATGTTGAACCTGATGTAGTAAATCAGTGGTCTTGTACTTGTAGGTAGTCAAAGGCCTGACGTATCTCTGGAGCCTAAAGATACTTCACAGAGGTGAGTAAAGTAATGCACCCGCTCTGTGTTATTAAAAGAAAAAAAGAGCAGAGTTGATAAAGACAAGCTGCAGAGTGCTGATGTGGCAGTTCTTACTAACATTTTGTCTCTATAGATGTCAAGCCTTCCAATATGCTGGTGAACACCCGAGGACAAGTCAAGCTCTGTGACTTTGGTGTCAGCACGCAGGTACACTGATTTGTTTGTGTGTGTGTGTGTGGGGGGGGGGGGGATAGGGGGGAGGAAAAGGCCCGTTTTTGAAGTGTGTGTATATCTTGATGCGTGTGCGGACAGGTCTGTGTGCATATGGTCAACCTGTCAATTTCTGCATTAATTTTCAATTCCAAACGTCAGAGTGGTCCCAAGGGTCCTCCTCTCACATTAACCACCCCACCCATCCCCCCCGCCCCCGCCCCCACCCCCGCCTCCATTGTTCCGCGGCCTCCAAAAAAATCACTTGTTATAATTATGACTCGCGCACACGCACACACAACGCCAAAGCCTCATTGATATGTATTTGCTACGTGGGGGAGAAACCGTGGGTGGCAAACAATGGAGCTGCCTCATTGTGTGTGTGTGTGTGTGTGTGTGTGTGTGTGTGTGTGTGTGTGTGTGTGTGTGTGTGTGTGTGTGTGTGTGTGTGTGTGTGTGTGTGTGTGTGTGTGTGTGTGTGTGTGTGTGTGTGTGTGTGTGTGTGTGTGTGTGTGTGTGTGTGTGTGTGTAATGTCATCATCAGGGAGAGACCTTCAGCATTCCCTAAAAACTATGAGGTTTCTCAGCTTCACATTAATTTTCAACCTTCAACCTCTCTCTCTCTCTCTCGCATGTCTCATTGCTGTTCCTCCAAAATATCAACATGACCTGTCAGTAGGTTTGGGTGAAGTAAGTTAGGGAAGGATGAAAGCTGAGGGTTATAACAGGACACTGCTGCTCTGCACCAAACTAATCACTGCTTTATGAATTTCATTTGCAGTTGGTGAATTCTATTGCCAAAACATATGTGGGAACTAACGCGTATATGGCGGTGAGTAAGACCAGAATCCTGTCTGATGTCTGGTAATATTTCAGTTATAAATGTGAATAAGTGTGCGACCGCCTTAAACCTTTGCCTTTGTCCGTGTTGTCCACAGCCAGAGAGGATATCAGGGGAGCAGTATGGGATCCATGCAGACGTCTGGAGTGTGGGAATCTCTTTCATGGAGGTACACAACACTGCACATTTGCATACAGACAACCAGTGTTCTTAGTTGTTCCCTTTACATTATTTAGTCATCCCATCTGATAGATTGTACTTAAGCCTATTGCTTGTTGACTGAGTGGTGCAGGAGTGGTGTTTGTGTGTCCGTATTAGGTGCGCATCAATATCTACACTCACGCCTCTCATTGAATCTTGATCAGGCTCAGAGCTGACAACCTTTTCAAATAACATTTTAATTTCAGTATTACTGTTGCCTTGTTTCCTGTCCTCTCACTGACTCTATTGATTCCCCATCTGTTTGTGTCCACAGAACGCCTTTTGCAGTTCAATGCACAAATGATTCGGGGCTTCTGCCTCAGCTTTGTTTGTCAATAATGTCTAATATCATTGCAATTATAACAATAATGGATGAGTTCAGAGCAAAAGAGCCTCATCAAAACTATTGACTTGATCTTGGTGTGATAGAGAAGAAGCTTTATAGCAGTGGGACCCCTCGGCCCTGTTCTCTTTACTTCTATCCACGCAGCTGTGCATTAAGCTAAATGAAATGGCTTGCAGTCCCTCTTGATTTGGATTGATCCTCAACCTACTGTTTAGTCTGTTCATGTTCAAGGAAAGGCTGTGAGTGTTTTGACACTTTAATAATGTAATGTTGCCAATAAGCTGCCCTTGACCAAGATGGAATATGTACACCCCATGTGGATTGGCCATCACCCAACCCCCTAAACAACATTACACACACACACACACACGACATACAATTGTCTGACACTCCTGCACTCCTGCTATTTATTCTCAGCAGGTGGTAATGGGGGGTGGGGGTATTAACTAATAGCTGGTGTTTGTTTGATGAGGAAATGGTGTCACCAGGTGGGCACTAAGCTGAGATCAGAGAGGACACATGTCTCTAAGTCTGCATGCTTCAGTGGCTTCAGCTGCTCTCCTTTCTGTCTGTGCCTAAATAAGTTTCATCATAGTATTAAAGTCCTGTCATGTCAGTTATAAAGCCATATTCATGATTACATGATGGGTTGACCTTTTTGTTTACACACATATGTTTTGCTTTACAGTTGGCCCTGGGCATGTTCCCCTATCCACAGGTGAGTCTTTGGCAATGTTGCATGTGTTTACCAAGCAAAACTAACAAAGTGTTTAGATTCTGTTCCCTCCACCTTGATATTAAACCTTAGTACGGTTTCATGCTATTAGATTTAGTTAAACCAACACATCCCCATTTGATTCTAATCCTGTTTGCATGAGTGTTTAGACAATGTTGTGGATTTGTCTCCTAAAGCAAAGTTGTTTACGTGGCACCAAATATGACCAAATGTTTGTTTATGATTAAACTGTGAGACGACAGAGTCATAACCAACAATTATAATGTGCACAGGAGCACAGGCGTGTGTTTGCTTCGTGTTTGGGTACATGTCTTCTGTCCCGTGTTTACAGTTAGTTAAACCCCTGCTTAGATGTCACCAGAAAATACCAAAGTGACTTTCCAATCCTATCAACTCTTACTTAAGACTAGGATGGGTTTGTCACACTAATCCCTATATCAGCAGCCCAAATCTGGTTTCCTCTGATTACCTCCTGGCTGTCGGCCTGTTTGAGATGTAAGACACCGGGTTTATCAGAGGAAGAATTTCAGGCAGTTGTTTCAAACTGTTAGTAATTAAGGGTTATCTTTGATTTATCGATTAAAAAAACCCCAAGATGTATCCTTAGGAATGAGCACTTATCCAATCCATACAGTCTTCTTACCTCTTTGCCACCAGCACGGTACTGATTCTGTTTATTTGAACCTGATTTTGATTTGTCCGAGGCATTTTCCATCAAAATAAACCTGATTGGAAAGGTTGGTTCCCAGCAAGAACCCGTGTGTGGAGAGATCAAGGGTATGTTAGTACAGCACCTTCATCGTTTAGTGATGGAAATGTCACACCGTGGCCATCCTGTGTGACTGTGTGTGTGTGTGTGTGTGCGAGTGTTTAACAGCAGCTCAGGGCGTGTCTGCTTTTAGAAGGCAAACCTTCCCTCCAGCAGCATCTATTAATGTGTTCATTATCATGTTAATTGTCAGTGGATTTCTGCAAATGAGTGGTACACAGAATGGAGGTTGGTCCTTTCTACAATCTTTCATACAATCCATAGTCTCACCCTTAAATGGTCCCAGTGTGACTGATAGTGATCACTGTTTTCTCAGGTGTTGATTCATATAAATGCTCATTCTTGTGGCCATATTTAGAGGAACTCTTCTATAGACTGCATTGCATTGAAAAGGTGTTTGTAACATTTTGTCCAGCCCGCTCACGTTCATGTGATTAGAGCCTGATAGAGGGATAGATACGGTAGATGGATGCACAGAGGATAGAAAGTCTAACGTATATGAACAGAATATAGAGTGAATGAGAAATAGTTTGTAAGTATCCACGGCCAGGGCTCTTCTCATCTCACTGTTAATTCTCCCTTAACTCCATATGGCGCTGCAGACAGTTCACCTGCAGGCTGTAGCAGAACGGTATGGCGAGAGCGCTCGGATCCAGCTCGCCAGGCGCAGCCAGCCAAAGTCCTGGGGCCTAAGCTGTCATTTTTGCAGACGCCGGCACAGCTGTCTGTGCAAAACCCCCTGCTACACTTCACAGAGAACATTTGAGAACAGAACCGGGCAGAAGTTAGGGGAAGTTGAAAGAGGGAGAGTTTGGAAGGAAATCATTGTCACCAGAGACCAAGGACAAGTTTAGGATACAGGATGGGTTCAATTAGATTTTGACTTTTTGATGACTTCAAGGCTTTGCACTCTGGATGGGGTCTTTGTCTCCGCCCGCTCCTCTCTGGTGGAGTGTGTGTGCTGCCAGTCAATTTCTTTTGTGGATGTTGTTTAGTCGATGTCATGTCTTGCTTGCGTTCCTTTGTGTGTGTGTGCGTGCAGTGGAGTCATCACCTCATGTTTGTCATGATTAGAGATGGTCTCTTTAATTCCACTTCACCACATGTTGGGATTCATTTGCATTCTTTGTCAGGAGTTAATGGAGTTTTTTCACGGCTCGCTCTGAAAGTCTTTGAAGACAGCAGACCTGATGTGATGTGTATACAGCCGCCAGCGCTATTGCTTCTGATTGATTTGTTGCCTTTTTGTTTGCTCTCTGGTTGTTTTTGTTTCTCATTTTGTGTCATATTTTCTCAAATTTGAACGGATCTGTGGAGGAAGAGGCGCTTCTATTTGAGTGTCTTTGGTTACACATCAGTACATCCATCACACTGCACCAACACACCGCGGCGGTTGCTTTTGTTCCTCTCAAATGAAGCTGACAAGTATGCATGGGTTAGGAGTTTATATGTATACATACATAAACAATGTTTGCTGTGATATTTCAGTGTTATTACTCAACTCAACACTCAAGATTTCTATTTCCCCCACAGACTTGTTGAAAATGGATTATATTATTTAAATGAAACTCTCCCTTTGGCTAGTCTAAATTCAAAGCATTATGGGTGTAGATTTTAAGGGCATATTTAGATGTAGGCCAGGCTAATAACGCAAATGTGTTATATTCAATGTAAAAATAAAGAGAACTCACTTTTCCCCATGTATCTAGTAACATCGCCATGGTTACTGTGTCGCCCTTGCCCATAACCTTAGTCATCCTCTCAGCCTTTGTTGAAATTGAAGGTTTTGATCAGCGAAACCGTTTGAAATTTTTTAGATCCTCAACCCCTGAAGACAAATCTCTGGAATCCTTTGGAATCTTTTGATTATAAACCAGAAAGGAAACAGCAAACTCATGTTCAAGTCTTTATTGAGTTGCTTTTGAAGTAAATTTAGCACAATTTGACATCTTAGAATTAAACTTTGTGACTTGTTCATTTCTGGTTTCTTGCCGAACCAAGTGAGACTTTGTAAATAAGAAAGTTAAGTGTAAGAAGGAGAACTTGAGAGAACAATGGCAGAAAAGCTACTGGAGAAGCCTGGGGCACTCAGTTGGCCCTTTTATTAACTCACTCACACACTGGGTAAGATACAGAACCAGAGAGCCTTTCTGCATGTAACTAACTAACTATTGTTTATGTACACATACCGTAGGGATGGTGAGGGTCCAGACACACCAACCAAAACCTGTGGAACTTCCCCTAGTTTGTTGTCCTCAATCAAGAACCAGATCAAGAAACCACCCCCAGTGGGAAATCTTGCTTTAAGTATAAACGTCACAGTAAACAATGTTTACCCGCAGGATGAACACACAGATAATGATATGTCTACTGGATAATCAGTCCACAATGTTGACACGATGCTAAGAAGAAGAAAGCCTAATTTTTTTAGACGTCTGGTCCAACTACCTAGTACAAGAAGAATAAGTGATCAATTATGCTTGAATAAGTTACTTTCCCCCACTATCCAATCTCAACCCCCGGAGCAGTGTGCAATTCTGTCCTCGTAATTATTTCTGAACAAATTAGTTTTCCATAGTCGCCTTTAATGTGTCTGAATCAGGCAAAACTGGGTGGAGCGGCACTTTAGGAGTCTCTTGGTATTTACAGAGTGTGAAAACCTGTATTTAATTGAGTGAATCGATAAGTGCTCTAACGCACTGTCAAAAGAGCCGGAGAAATGTGCAACTCATTTACCAGAGGCTGTCAGACGTTTAGCTTAAGCTCCAGCCTGGACCTTGGATCTTCGATTATTCACTCTGTGTGATGAAGCTATAATTATGTTTTTCTGTGAGCTACGACAAATATGTGTATTCTGATTAATTTGGTGGATTCCTCAGAGAAGTCCTTGAAATTATTTTGAGTTATTTTTGCTTTTGACTTCATACTTTTAGGAAGCGTGACCTGGATGACTGAGAATCCTTTATAGACTTTACAGACCTGCGAAGATGCTGCATTCGCTCCGTACAGATACACCTCACTAACTAACACCAAGGAAATGTCAGTCGTATCCCTGCTGGCATCGCACATGTATGCGGCTCAGGATGCCAGATTCTGACCCGTTAATCGTCCCCCTATAGCGCCTGTGAAATAGAAATGTGAAGCTCGGTCATTGCAAAGCTCGGCGTTCCCGTTTGCAGCGGTTTTCCCGCATCCCGGCTCATCCTGCATAACCTGCAGGCCAAGAATAAAGTGCCACTCTGAAAATGAGCATTAGTGGATCTTTTACCCCCATCTCCTCAAATGAGAGCAAGGCCATTAACATTTGTGTGTTTTCATTATGTAAATGGTGTTAACGCATACTCACAAATTGCCACAAGGAAAGCAATAATTCTCTCCCAGTGATCATAATGTGTCCAAGTGCATCGTCTTGATTATGACACGCTAATTACATATTGCCTCTCCTCCTCTCCTCTGTCTTGCTTTACAGATTCAGAAGAACCAGGGCTCTGTAATGGTAAGCTTTAGAGAAGGGAATCCAGGTCGTATGGAAATAAATATGACATCATGCTTTAACTGCTGGAATGACATTATGTGCCATTATAGAATAATGAAACATTCAGGAGCTGAGTGATGCTCTAGCAGAGCTCACTGCTTCAGATTCTAAACAGATCCTTTCTCATCATCACACTATTGATTGAGCCTATTGCTAAGCCATTACATGTAGGATGACATGTTGTTCTCCTCCGTCTTCTTCCAGCCTCTCCAGTTACTGCAATGCATCGTTGATGAGGTGAGTCGTCGTCTTATGTGCTTTTGCATCTAAAGTCAGTCCTAATGGCCCGGAAAGCTTATATTTTGTTTCCTAATGAAGCAAGCCACTCAGGCGGCTTTGCTCCCCGCTCACTCAACCCTTCGCCCTATGCAACCGCCTCAGGCTGTACACATATGCACATACACATTACCGGAGAGGTTGGACCTGTCATGAGTGACACACACATAAACACACACACACACACACACACACACACACACACTATGTGGTTCTGAGTTCTGTGTGTTACAGAGGCGATATCAAACTAGAGAAAGGAGGTTTAACCAGGATTATCATGAGGACTGTACTTGTTGGTTTGTTTCTACACTAAATACAATTTAATTGAAACACTCGATCATACACAAAGACGAAACAGTGAAACACAAACTGCTGATGGTGTGTGACTACAGAGTTCTTAGCCATACAATAGGTAACATAATCATTCTGAAGCTATCTGCGTTACACCACAGTGCAATCAAACCCCAGTGTAACCCGAACACTCGTCCATTACCGTCGCTTGTTTCACACTTAACTGTACGCCAGCTGTTAGTTTAAGCCTTTTCACTGGGAATAGATTATTATTACAATGTGTAAGATATTTAATTTGACACATATAATGAAGAGTGGCACAGCACTGCAGTGAGGTGCAGAAGGCTGGGAAGCGATCTCCTGTGGAAGGAACCAGATCAGCGTCATTGTCTAACACTATGTATATATTAATGGAATTTTAAATGGTCTTTGCACTCTCTAAGTGCTTTGTAATTCTATCCGTTTGCTTACACTTTCTATATTTTCTGCAAAAGCTCCGACACGACGGAGGAACTCCCCATTGTTTCTATTCTTTGCTGACGTGCAGTGAAAATGTTCTGCCACCTCACCGGGGTCAACCAAAGTCTCCCCCCCAAGCCCAAACACCAACAATATCACATATTATATATACCGTGTCAATTGTCCTTAAGTGCCTTTAGATTGGCCGTAATTAATAATTAAATGCTTTTGGTTGTAGCGAGTTGACCCCAGCTGAACTGTTCATTAGTCAGCTAGATGGAGGCATCAGTCAAACTCCCTTTCCTGCGCCCTTTGCCGTCTCCCCTTGAGGCGGGAGAACACACACACTGTAGTCCCCTGTGAGCCAGTGCCACCTCACCGTCCCGGCCACTGCAGGGATTTCAAAGAACAGACGAGAGCATTTATACACACAATAGCGTCGCTTTGACCAGAGGAAATGAAAGAGGGAATGTAAGGTTTGAGGGCGACGCTAGACCGGACATGAGGGAGAGATGATGTGCTAGTATGAGCGGTATTAGAGTTTTTATCAAACTAGCAAGTGTTTCCATCTTCAGCTCCTGTCACCTTCTCTCCTGTATGAGTTGGCTTTAACTTGCTTTTAATGTTTCCTGCACCCTATTGTCAGACTTGGATGGCAGCAGATAATTCATTGCTAATGTGTTTTTAAATGTGTGAGGCGTGGGCGAGACACACCTGGCAGTTAGGAGCTATAGGTGTCATAAATTATGACACTGACATTTAATGAATATGATCTCTTAGTATGGAGATGGAATCGGAAATACTTTGGTCCTTTGGTTGCAGTAGTTTGATATTAGTTGCTTTAATGCCTTAGATGCTGAGAAATGTAGAACAGGCTCTTGTGATTGGATCGTTAATATTATTGTAGCTCTCTTTAATAAAGGAGGAGTTAGAATTTGTAGATGATGATTTTGGAAAATCTGAGATACAACACTAATGTCTCAGAGAGGTAATGAATATTTTGGTAAGAGTGATTTCCTGAACCTCAGGATGAGATTTACGTCTACATTTCACACTTCAGGTCTTGAAATCAGCAATCCCAGGACCTGAAGTGGTTCCGAAGGCAAAGTGTGGTCGTGTGACTTAAACGCAGTGATTTTCCCATAATCCTATAATCAAACACTCCCTTCTGAATGCTGGTATCGGGGTAGAGAGGAGAAAATGTGTGCATGAGATGAAGTTTTGTCCCAGTTGCTCCACCATCTGTCCACTGTCGATCTTCATTAATGCACCTCCCTCTTCCTCTGTGCGAGAGGCTCCACTAATAAAGAACTCCCGCTTTATCTTCAAGCCTGTAATTACTGATCTAATTTTGCCTAATAATTGCTTCATGGCAATGACATGTATATTTACTCGTACCCTTGTACCCTCGGAGTGTGTGTTCTCTCTCTTAGTGCAGCGTATTGACAAGCAGAATAATTCAGGCGGACCAGCCACTTTCATCAGCCTGCTTGTCTTTTGTGCCGGCGCCTGCTGCCACATCAAAGCTACGGCAGGCAGCGCTCCTCTCAGCTGGAGATCTGAATACATGCATAAACGTGTGTGTGTGTGTGTGTGTTTGTTAGTGCCGCCCAAATATGTGCACACGCTGAAGATTTACTATCACAATGGTATACAAGTCAGGACTAGGAATCCTGTGTTTCCTATGTGTCTCTCTCTCTCTTGCTCTTGCTCTTGCTCTTGCTCTCTCTCTCTCTCTCTCTGTGTGTGTGTGTGTGTGTGTGTGTGTGTGTGTGTGTGTGTGTGTGTGTGTGTGTGTGTGTGTGTGTGTGTGTGTGTGTGTGTGTGTGTGTGTGTGTGTGTGTGTGTGTGTGTGTGTGTGTGTGTGTGTGTGTGTGTGTGTGTGTGTGTGTGTGCTATAATACAAGCATTTGAAATTGTTTGGTACTCCTCTAGACAGTGTACATTCAGGCTTGTGGCTTGGAGTGCTCAAGGGCATTTGTTTGTGTGTGTGTGTGTGTGTGAGCGTGTGTGTTCCACGGGAGTGTGTGCGCTATGATATATTGCTCATCCAGGCGGCGACAACACTGTGAAGTGCAGTGAGATTAGAAGGAGCCCATTCCTTTGTTAATTTAAATGGGTGCATGCATCATGCTTTGCGGGAGGCTGCCGATCAGAGCATTAAGGAATGGAGAACAGGAGAACACTGCCCAGAGGTGTTTTTAATGGCACAGCAGGGCTTCAAATGTAAAGAGCTTTAATTCCTCCACATTTGAATAAACTGCCAGGCCTGGACGCTCGTGTTATGGTTTGTGTGTGGAGCTTTGGTTCCGTCTTGCTGGGTATAATGGAGTTTTGTGGCTCGCTGGTTAACTTCCTTTCACTATTTTATGATTGGAGTTCCACCAAAATCTGTCTGTCTCTCTGTTTACTGAAATATATGGAGAGTTGTTTTAATATCCAAGTTTAGTCAGGATTCATCATTCATCTTTCATGTCGAACCTCTCAGCCTAAAGTGATATTTTGGTCTCTCACACACACACACACACACACACACACACACAGAAGCTTGGTGCTTTCCTATACAACCAGGTATTGTGTTCAGTTATATTTATACATTTATATTTACATACTCAATATGAAATATATATATCTATCCTTTCATTCGTTTGAGTTGTAAAAATCTGTATTCAAACCCTCAGTTTATTATCAAACAGTTGTTTTCTAATAGAACTCCAGGGATTTATTCAAAGCTGAAGACACCAATAATTGTGATCCCATTAACATTTTAATGTCCTGTTTAGTGTTTTTGAGAGACAATGGAGAAGATGCTTTAGGTCGTATTACTGCAATGGCTGTCTAGTGGTCATCTTTGTTCCTCCAAGGATACAGGGAGTAAAAAATGGAATTAAATGTCCCCAGCTTTTTATACTGCCAGAGAGAGAGGGGGAGAGAGAGGGAGAGAGAGGGAGAGAGCAGGGACATGGAGGAGGAGGGAGTAATGAGGGGAGGGGCAATAATGGAGGGTCAGTCTGGCACAGCTGTTCTACATGACATGGCTCATAGACCCTCAATTGACAACATGTAGCAAGTGTGAACACACACACACACACTCCCTCCCTCTCTCTCTCTCTCAGTGATAATGGTGAAAGACTTTGCCATGAGGCTAACAATTGGTAATAAAAAAACAATCCTCCTTTGCTGCTTCCTCCACCTAAATTCTTCTTCTCTGCTTGGTGTTAACAGATTCTCACATCACCCAAACCTGCCTGGCTCTGTTAGACCTGTCCCTTAATATGTTAGTATAAATACTCAAGTATTTGTCCTAATTTAGCAGAACAAATGCTGTTTCCCTCTCTCTCCTCTCTCAGCACACGTGAGCTAATATGATTCACTTCTTCATCCAAAGACCTCAGGGCGAATCGTCCATCGGTGCACAGATGGCACATTACAGTAAAGAGAAGTGTGTTCTACCTTAAGTTACACATTCTCCTTACGTGCACAACTTTGCAGTTTCACGGTATCATTAAACAGGGGGTGTGTGTGTGTGTGTGTGTGTGTGTGTACAGTACTGTAGCATGTGAACGCCACGGCTACAGCACATTATAGTGGGAGTGGCTACAGGGTGAAGCTGTCTATGTAGCAACTTTAGACCTTAACCTGGACTGAATCACATACAGCTGCATTCATGAGCGCTAATTTAATGTATTTGACTGCTGAAGTGGTTAATTTAAACATGTGCATAAGAATGAAAGCTAAATTAAATGCTATTATATGTCCTTTATGTTATGGATCTTTTCTTACCTTAATCAAGGTCTAATGGCTCTATTAGTTGTGTATGTATTTAGCTTTGTAAGCCTCCGCCGCTGTGTTGGCCTTGGTTGCCGCAGCTCCTCTCTCATCCACGCTCTCACCGTTTGGATCGGTGGATCTGTTGACCCGAGGAGACGTTCAGTGTCACTCAGCCGTACGTCAGCTCCACTGTCGCTCGTCGCTTGCTCGCACCGTCATAAATGCCTGGAGACACATTCAAGTGTTTCTGCTACAAAGAGGCTGAACTCTGAACCGTATCGCATCCACGCTTCTCAGAACACAGTAGAGGAAACTATTATAGTAGATAATGCAGTTTCATTTATATCTCTTAGCTAAGTAGCTAATTGTTCCGGTTGCTCTTATCCCACTAACACATCTTTATAGTGCTCACCCTCTACTGCTTGCCTGTATTGACTCATATCATGAGGAAGAGGAGTGAGATTAACTTTAGCACAGTTAAATGATGTGATTGAAAGGCTTATACGATGTTTTTACAGGACATTTTTGTTCATTATGCCAGTAAATAAGATCCGCTAAACCTGCTTTCATTTGTTTAGACTTTATCTGGGTGCGTCTCTTAATCCAAGGACACCTGAAGCCTCATCTCACCTAAGACAAGAGGACAAACACAAATCCTATTGTTGTTTATAGATAATCCATGTCATCTGAATAGATTGATTTAAAAACAGAACATTAAATGTGTGAGTGTGTGTCTCTGCTAACCTCTCTTCCTCCTCTGTGTGTCCGGCCTCTGCAGGATCCGCCCGTTCTTCCTGTGGGTCAGTTCAGTGAGAAGTTTGTCCACTTCATCACTCAGTGGTGAGTCCGTCTCTGCTGCTGTGCATTATTTAACACACACACTTAAACTCCACATGGGAAATTTAATTTGTCTCTTTTTAAGTGTCTGTTGACTTTGTGGAGCACTGCTTGTTTACATTTCTGCTTAATACGTGAGTGTAGTTAGCACAGCCGATCATCTGCACACCGAGACGACCACAAGCTGCATCTGACATAAATGAACCTATTTATTGCATTAGAGACATAAAGGCACACACAACAGGACTAAAGTGTGCCTGTGCTCGTGTGTGTATTCATGTCCCGTGGCTGTAATGGAAGCTGGCACTCAGGGCTTCACTTGTCAAATAAAAAGCCTTTTTATTTTTCTTCAGTAACCTGGAATGGTTGATGTACAGAACTCATATAAAACAACAGGACAAAGACAATGTTTACCCTGCCGCTGGCTCTTCATTAGCCTCTCCTAACCTGTACAGTTGCACACACACATCCACCTATACACGCCCAAACCACATTGAGGTGGTGTGTGTGTGTGTGTGTGTGTGTATGGAGCGGTTGTTTATCCCACCGGCTTATTTACTCAGGCAGGACGCTGCTCTCTCAGGACAGACTGAGGTTCAGGTGGCCGCCCTGCCCCGGTGCTGGACGGACGCTGGCACCTCTCAGGCTATTCTTAGAGGGTCGTGCTCCCTCTCATTGTGATACATCACCTCCTAACATGACTAACTGCAGACAGGAGCCTGCACTAATCCCTCAAAGTCTCCTATGTAGGTCGCTTTAACAGATCGTCTACATATACCCACCATGTAGGACACACACACACACACGCAGGAACACGGACATAAATCAACTCAAACGCTGAGGCAAATGCTGCAATATTAATGCTGCCAAATGAGAAATGTTAATACTAAAATTGTATTTGCTAGTTTCTTTTTATGAATGTGTGTTGGGTTTTGTCGGTCATTTCCCAATGAAAGGTGTGTTCTATTCTGCACACACTCGAATACTCAATTGTAAATTAAATTTAACGCCATTGAATTGAAAGTTAATCCAAAAATGTCTCTCACGCACTTAAAAATCCAGCTTGAATGGCAGATAAAGGCCTCTTGTATCTCCTTTTCTTTCAGCATGAGACGCCAACCCAAAGAGAGGCCTGCCCCAAATAACCTGATGGTAAGTCAACCCAAAGGTTCACTTCAATCGTTCCCCCACAGCTCAGAAACATAAGTTTTCAATAACCGAGTACACAGAGGGATTGTATTCAAACATTCCGATAAAAAATTCAATTAAACATAATTGTATTATCTCTGCAGCCTTTGGAATATGCAATTGTACTCTGCAGAATGCCGAGGTTCTGCCGGGTCAGGGACCGTTGAAGTCGGGATTGTGGTACGGAGCCGTCAGAAACGAACTTGTTGCTGCCAAAGAAAGGGTCAGAGAAAGGTCGCAGAGAAACCTTGGAGTGCTAGTGAGACATACTTCAATACGTTACACTGTAGAAATCCTGACTGACCTGCTGAGCAAAGAGTCACATAACTCACAAGTTAAGTACAAAGGGGACAAAAGTTTGGTAGACTAATGAAAATAGATGGAAGCTACAAAGGAAATGATTAAGTATTGTGTGTGTGTGTGTGTGTGTGTCTTCTGATTATCACACACACACATTCCTGCGCAAAACATAATTGGTTCCCCAAATCCTGAACGTTCACACCCAGCAGTGTCTCATGGACGCACACACACACACACACACAGACAGGTTCAGCGTTTACCATCGCCCGCCTCTCCATTACTCCCTTCTTAATTATGTCCTTATAATATTCTTATTATTCTCTTTCTCAATATGAAGCAGCCTCTAACACGGCACAGCTGATTATTATTCCTGACTGGAATGTAGGAATGGAATTAATTGCACTTTAATATATAGAACAGAATTATAAAATGTAATGTTTCACTCTTTCACCACGTTTAGATCAATTAGACTTCATTCATTTTTTGAATTAGAATTTTTTGCCTTTCTGAAGTGAAAAAACACGGGAGAGAAGTCCAGCAGGAGATTTGATAAATAATCTCACCAACAACTCGATGAATTCAATAGCTAATCAGTAATGTATCTGTTATCTATCTGTAAGTGTTGTTAGTTTACGTTGCTGTAATATTTGCTACGTGCCCAGACACACACACACACACACACACACACACACACACACACACACACACACACACACACACACACACACACAGTGACTGAGCTGCCGTTCTGAGGAATAAAAAGAAGCATTGGCAATTTTTCACATTGCGCAAATAAACAGGGACAAAACAAACGGTGAAACAGGAAACATGATGGCGGATAATGCAACACGGCTGCAGAACATGTTGCATGTTTCAGCCTCAGCGTTCCTCTGTCTGTCTCTCTCTCTCTCTCTCTCTCTCTCTCTCTCTCTCTCTCTCTCTCTCTTTCTCTCTCTGGTCTTATTACTGCTACATGTTCCACCAGACACACACAGAGACAGCAATATCACACATCTGCTTTGGGATCTGAATTTAAAGAAACAAGGAACTGTTGGCCTATTTTTATTTAATATCCATTGACATCATTTTGTTTATGATAATGCTGTTAATGACTACATTGAATTGGCGAGCCTAAGCTTTGTGCTGTGAGTGAAGCTGCAGTCGCTGCAGTGCCCGGCTGCATGGGGCTGCTGCTCCGGTCAGACCGAGCGCCTCTTCTTCCTCCTCCTCCTCCTCCTCCTCACCGTGGCCTCGCTGCTCTGCTCTCATGTAGCATTAGCACACCAGGCCGCAGCCGTTTTCACAAGCTGCCTTTTAAAAGTTGCTACACGCTTTGGTGCCTGTAAGAGGACACGACAGCGACAGTTTGGGCCACAGAGGGAATAGGGCTGTGTGTGTGTGACATCTGTGTGTGTGTGTGGGTGTTAGGGTGTAAATGCAGAGCTGCTAACAGATAGCATGTTCTCAGTCTCACACCAAAGAGGAAGAGGACCCTAAAGTGGCTCTGCTGAGGGAACAGACCTCATGCTGCCTCTGTCAGGGCAGAGCAGAGGTGTGTGTGTGTGTGTGTGTGTGTGTGTGTGTGTGTGTGTGTGTGTGTGTGTGTGTGTGTGTGTGTGTGTGTGTGTGTGTGTGTGTGTGTGTGTGTGTGTGTGTGTGTGTGTGTGTGTGTGTGAAGCAGAAGGCCGTTCTTACATCACTTTAATAAGATTGAGCTTTAAGTTTCAACATTTGTGAAGTATCTTAGTAAGTATCCAGTATATTTTCTCTCCTTCGCTGAGCGTCACTCTCTTCCTTATCTCGCTTTCATTTCTTGACTGTGCGTTTCATGTAAACGTTCTCTGGTCTGTTCAGCTCCTCTTCCTTCACACACACTTCCCTCCTCTACTTCACGTCTTTGATATTTATTATGATCCCCCAGCCCTTCGCTCAAATGCCCATTGTTCTTTCTCCATCTTTCTCCATCTTTCTCTCTCTCTCTCTCTCCTCTCTGCCTGGGTTTTCGCCCCCGTTCCTCATTTCCTCCTCTGCCCATGATGAACTCAGATATAAGGTCATGGATGCCTGCCTTTGTGGCACCAGCCTGCTGATTGTCTTTCCCTCTACTACTCATTCTCTCATTCCGCCCCAGCTCTCTCTCTCTCTCTCTCTCTCTCTCTCTCTCTCTCTCTCTCTCTCTCTCTCTCTCCCCCTCTCTCCCTCTCCCTCTCCCTCTCTCCCTCCCAATTTCCCCAGCCTCCTGAGTACATTAAAACTCTTTACCTATTCTATCTGTATGTTAATGCAGCAGGCTGCGGCTCCCTGTTCCCTCCTCTCCTCCCTCAGCTGTACAGAAAGTGCCACCATTTGCTATTAGTTTTTATCTTTGCAACTCATTTCTGGTGGAAAGTAACGCTGGGAACCATGCAGCAGTGTAGACACGGAGCAGATAATGTTGTTTTATGACTCCACACACTCACCCAGTAGCTCTAGTTTGCTCATCAGGTTTCACCGTGTGGTTTCTCTAATCACTGGTATAGCTTTTATTGACGTCATTATTATCACTAGGGTCTTATCCTATTAGATGTTCCTTAAAGGGCTGCTGTTTGATTGCATGTGTGCTCTTGATAGGTTCTGCCCCTGAAGCCTGACACACTGTGTTCAAACCACTTGAGCTGGATGCTTTGCTCACACTGTTAATATTTTATCTGTTTTAATTCAGCTTTATAGTAATCTCACCTTGGTGAAGTGCAGATCTCTTACCCGGTGTTGCTGCTGCGCTCCAGAGAGCCGCTGGAACAAGGCAGAGTCAAAGTCTGTGTATAAAATCACATCAAAGAAAATAAAAACATGGCTAGCCGAAGAGCAGAGTTTAGTCTTCATCAGCACAAAAGCTAGAACTTTGTTTTACTGCCATGATGAAGGGGGTCGCTTACTTTCATGTAGAATCTACTTTTATATGTCAAAATATATCCAATCAAACATTTCTAAAGGGTGGGACAGTTGTATGTTTGTGTGTGTGTGTGTGTGTGTGTGCGTGTGTGTGTGGTGGACTGGTGACCTGTCCAAGCTTCACCTCTTGAGTTCGGCTCCAACCCTGAACAGGATCAGCGGGTGCAGAGCTTACTGGGATATATATCCTGTTGTTGTTGTTGTTGCTTAGTTACCGTGTCACTCTGATGGTCCCGCACGTTGTTTCCGGGTAAGATATCTCACCGGTGACTTATGACAGACGGTTCTAGTCCCCAGATGTTGAGCCCTAATGAAGACGCACAACTGCAAACATCAGACTGCCTATAAGCTGTGTTGTGAATGTGACCTCTGACCCCTTAACTCCTCCCTGTCTGATTTCAGGTTCTTTGCAAGCGAACCGAATGTGCGGTTGTGAGTAAACTCTCAGGCTCAGTTGTTTGTTTTGTTCCTGACCCCATCACTGAGTCCTCACTGTGAGCTTAGTGACATATTTCAGCCTAATGAGCCTGAACCACTTCATTAGCCGCTGGTAAACCGATACCTGAGCAAAAAGCCCGTCAAGCTCATGGAAAAGTTGACTTGACCCGATCCAGATGGTTTACAGGATGACTCATAATCTTGTCAGTCATTTAGTCGTCCACTGATCAGCGAAAGACAAAGATCTCCCTCTCTCTCCGCCCCGTCCGGGCGTCTGGAGCTCCAGGGAGAGGTGTTTTCGCTCTAACCGTCCCCAAACCTTCCCCTGACGTCTCAGCCGTCGCTCCCCTTACTGATGCATCTTTCATTGTAGACACTCTATCCTGTCATCATAAGCTAATGACGTGGGTCAGCTGAGGAGACTTTCCATTGGCCCACTCCCAGGACATCAGCAGCAGGGATTTGGTGATGACCTGGGCTGTCTGAAGTTTCTACCTTTTGGCTTCTTCTTCTTCTCCTTCTTCTTCTTCTTCTTCTATTCTTTCCCTTGTCTCTGTGATTTTAAGGCCCTGTCGATGTTGCAGATGAACTCATGAAGCTTTAGTGTTATGATCATTGACAGTCTCGTCTTTGTGCCTCGTCTCATTATGACTTCATCATCTGACTTCCTGTGCGGAGTCGGTCACCTTTAGTTTAGCAGTGTTTTGTTGGTGTGTTTGTGTGTGAGAGAAGGGAATGCAGAGTGATGATCACACACACTCGTCCATTCTTCAGCTGTGATTTGATGGACGTCTCAGCCCTCCCCCCTCCCTCCCCCCTCTCCCTCGCCGTCCCCCCCGCTCCCTCGCCGGCAGCCTTCACTCAGCCTTTTAGCACTCTTGTCAGCGCAGCCCCCACAACCCACGCACACACACACACTTCTGCGATTCTATTCATATTATACACACACACACACACACCAACACACACACACACACACCAACACACACACACACACACACACACAAGCGTTTCCTGGCCCATTTCCTCCCCCAGAGACACCAGATGAGCCCTTCGGCCCTCACAAAGGAGCCCCTCTGGTCCCTGACTGCGTCCTAATCTGGCTACCACACAGACACACACTCACACACGGAAGAGCGTCGGCTTTAAGTTAGGAACGACACAACTGTGGATCTGTGAGGCAAATAAATAAACTGAACCTGGACACCGGACCTGCTGAGGTCCAGGTGTGGGCGCCGACCTGCCACGCCTGTGTGTGCGTGTGTGTGTGTGTGCCAGTCTGTGTCAGTCTGTCTGTGTGTGTGTGTGTGTGTCTCTGTGTGTGTGTGTGTGTGTCTTTGCTCTGATGTCGTTGAGGCTCAGAGGTTGAGCTCCTCTCAGGTACGGCGTCTCCTGCTTTGGGAACTTTGACTCTCTGAGGAGTCTAAAGCGTTCCCTTCATGGTTATTCTGCTGCATGTGCAAAAAGGCTTTTCAAGTGTGTGTGTAAGTGTGTGTGTGTGCTAGCATGGCATTGCACCTCTCCATGTCTCTTTACAGACGTTGGTCTCGGGCGCTGACGTCTCCTCCTCCTCCTCCTCCTCTTCCTCACCCAAACACAGAGTCTGTCAGCACCTTTGCTCCCAAATGTTTTCACTTTCCTCCCTTGGGTCTTCATCTTCATAGATCCCATTCACACATGCCGTCTTTGAGGTTGCGAGTGCTGAGCTGCGCTGTCACGTCCCATTTATGAAGAAGAGTAGAGCAGAAGAATACCAAAGATTTCCTTTCAGAAATGCGTAGAATCTTTTATCTTGTGATGTCGTTCTTTGGGCGGTGAGGATTTGGAGATGCACAGAGTGTGTGTGTGCCTGTGGGCGGGGCCAGCCGCCAACCCGGCGTTGAACCCGGGTCACCGTGGCGTTTGGAGTGTTTCTCATCCAGCTCTCGTACCTGACCGGGGATTCCATTAAGCCCTGAAACTGATGATGCTCCTGAGCGCCTCGCCGTCTCTGCTGCTACTCTCCATTTTGCCGGCTAACATTTAGTGTTGGAGCCCTGTGATTGGTGGGCTCCCTGAAGCCGAGCCGCCCTGTGCAGACAGTTTGGAAAGCAGCATTAGACGCTCGGATCATTAAGTTTAGAGACGAAATGACACACTTAAAGGAAGTTTCCCCACTTCTCTGTGCAGTAAGATCAATTAAAGCGCACACACACACACACACACACTCACACATACATACACACACACACATTCTCATATACAGAAACTGTATACTGTACATTTATACACACACACACACACACACAAACCAGTGCCAGCCAGTTTCCAGAGGGAGCGACCAATTAGCATGCAAATCTGCAAAGACCTACTTATTCTGCCTACCTCTCACCTCTCTGTCTCTCTCACACACACCACACACACACACACACACAGAGAGTTTCTTCCAACACCATTCTAATGAGGTGATGGCCAGTCTCTTGTTGTAATTGCCTCAAACTCCTTTTTAATTTCTTCTGAGCGTATTAATCATACATAGAGTTATTTAAAATGGCATAAATTAATCTTAGATTAAAGCGACCCGTCACAGGCTTCAAACAATTAAAGAGTTAGGTGGTATTTCCCCTGGGTGCCGGCCGTTTCTATTTGAGCACAGCAATTCAGGTGATTATCCGTTTCTGATGTGGTCAGGCGGTGATTAATGTAGCCGCCGCACTTTCAACAGGCCCCTCCCCCTCCTCACCTCCATCCGCTCGCCGCAGCCGCAGCACAAAGTCAGAACACCTTCAACGACCTAACTAAGGAGTGTTTACTCTCTCTGCACTCCTCCTGCCTCTCCCCTTACACTTTTCAGACTTAATTTAGGTTTCATTTCTGGAGCATTGGCGAGACGTCGTGGCGGCGTCGGTGTCGTGTTTGTAAAGAGCTGTGAGTGACATCTGCAGAAAGGTTGCCCGGGTCATTTGGCGGTGTTGAACTTCACGCTGTCGTCTTGATGGACGACACAATCAGACAATATGTCTGAATATCATGGAGGCTGATCAGTGAGGCTCCTCAACGACACAGGGAGGAAGGGAAACTTACACTGCTTTGATTCTACGCCCATTAATGAGATCCATGTTATCAAACAGGTTTAACCCCACGCTGTCCACAGCTACAGGACATTTTATCAACCTATCAAGACAACAGAGCTGTCAGGGCTTTACACAGCTGAGAAAGAGAGGAGTGTGTGTGTGTGTGTGTGTGTGTGTCTGTCTGTCTGTCTGTCTGTCTGTCTGTCTGTCTGTCTGTCTGTCTGTCTGTCTGTCTGTCTGTCTGTCTGTCTGTGTGTGTGTGTGTGTGTGTGTGTGTGTGTGTGTGTGTGTGCTTCAGCTGTAACAAGATGTCTGAGGGACATTATACTGAGAATAAGGGCGAGTGTGTGTGTGTGTCTCTGTGTGTGTCTCTGTGTGTGTCTCTGTGTGTGTCTCTGTGTGTGTGTGCGTGTCAGTTTGTGTGTGTGCGTGTCTGTGTGTGTCAGTGTGTGTGTGTCTCTGTGTGCGTGTGTCTGTGTGTGTCTGTGTCTGTGTCTGTGTGTGTGTCTCTGTGTCTCTGTGTGTGTGTGTGTGAGGTCCTCCTCCCTCAGATGTAGCTGGTGTGTGGGGTTAATGTGTGGAGCAGAAGGGTGGAGCCCCTCGTGTTGGAAACATCACTCTGGACTTCCTCCTTCTTTACTTCTGTCTCGTTCTCCCTCTACAGAGGCGAGGGGCGAGTGATTGATGAGATGGGGCTCCAGCACGTAGGGGCACCCAGGAGCGTCCACTGCAGCCGTCTCATACTGACACACACACACACACACACACTCACTGATATGAGCGTAATTAACCTCAGACTGTGTTAACCCCA
The DNA here is from genome assembly GCF_046128005.1 of Genypterus blacodes. Lineage (NCBI taxonomy): Eukaryota > Metazoa > Chordata > Actinopteri > Ophidiiformes > Ophidiidae > Genypterus > Genypterus blacodes. The sequence continues at coordinate 52,841 of NW_027467041.1, read as the reverse complement.
GCTGCCCATTAGAAGGACAACAGGATTGATGGAGCTCCCCCAGTCCTTTACACTCTCTACAGTTTGGGCTCCTGTAAACCTTCACCAACTCTGCTCACTGGACTGTTTGGGGTCGGACACACGTCGGACTCCAAGACAGACATTGTGTAGGGGTTACCATGGTTACTATTTAAAGTTATCCCTCTCTTATCTGTTTGTCTCTTTGTAATACAGTAGTTATTCAGCTCCTCTTCCTCACACTGCTGTGTGAAGCCTTTAGTGTGTGGTGTTATCTGTGTGTGATGCAGGTAGAGCAGGAGGATCCACAGAGCAGAGGACAGAGGACCCTCACTCCCCCGTCTGTCCTACTTTGTCTCTAATGTGGCCCTGCCTTGTTCTGCACCATTTTAGGTTCAGCCACAGGGTTTTTCCTTTAATGCTAGCAGAGAAGAAACGGCTGACAGCGCCACAGTTCACCTTCAAATCACTTTATTTATCCACTCTGTGTTCAACTACACATGTCCCGCGCTTTAGAGGGGCTTTGCTGCTGTTTATAATGTTTAGGAATGATTTAGAGAAAGCAGCATTCAGGCTTTAGTCTCCAGATGTTGAGCTGGTGTGTTGTTGTTAGAAGCCCTCTGGATGCTCTGGTCCCTAACTTATAGAGCCACACGTCCCTCTGTCTGATGTCTCTGGGTCGGAGCTGAACTCTCTCTGAAGTCTCTGCTTCTGTTGCAGTCGGTCTCGCTCCACATCATCGGAATTGGTGTTGACACGTTCATTTAAAGCGCCCAGGCTCAGCGTTCTTGATGTAATTGGACATCTAGATGCTCGTCCACGGGGCGGCTTCATTCGATGTGCCGCTCGCCTCTGACCCCCTCTGTGACCTCGGTGACCCCGGGGATAACAGGTCCCCAGATGAGGCCGGTGATTGGTTGAGCTGTCACTGAGATATCACATGTGACATCTCTGTTTCAGCCGCTGGCTCAGGTGTTTGTCGTTCCTGGAGGAGAAACATGGAGCCGCCGCCGCCGCCGCCGCCGCCGCGTGTCTGAGGGTCTGACGGCTCAGTCTGAGATTCTGACATAAAGACATCAAACTTAGACTTTGTTCTGTGTTCAATCAATTCAAATCGCTCCTTCAGTAAACTCACGAATGACAAAAAGATGCATAATATTATTGCTGCAGCTAATGAGTCTGTCGTTAAACTCCTGACACATTTAGTTTGAAACGGCCTGACGAGCTCTCATAAAGACTTTGAGTTCAGATCTGTGTGAGCGTTTGAGTGTTTGAGTGTGTGGGAGGAGCCAGGACTCTGATCCAGGCTTATTTTTGCTTATTTTTCATGAGTTACGATCAGGAATAATTATACAAGTGAAGTGAAAGATGCAGCATAAGGTGCATTAATGTTTACGACTCCAATCTGCTGGATAATAAAAGATACGGCACAATTGATATAAACTATTTTCTTAATAGCTGTGGAGCCATCATCTTCTCCCTTTTATGAGCAAACGCATTACTTGTGTTGATTATTTTTTACTGCTTCTTCACTTCGTCTTTGCCGTGGACACCTCGTCGGCTTTTAGGTCCAACAGAGGCTGAAGCACGGAAACTTTACCTGAACTTTGATCTAGATTTGTTTGGGAGCTTAAACTTAAATCCTTCTGCTCTCGGCGTTTGCTTCACCTCTCCATTCTGTCTCTCTCTCTCTCTCTCTCTCTCTCCAGGATCACTTCTTCATCACGCAGTATAACGACGGTAACGCCGAGGTCGTGTCCATGTGGGTCTGCCGCTGTCTGGAGGAGCGGCGGTCTCAGCAGGGACTCGTCTGACCGCCGGCCCCGCCTTCGCCCGCTCTGATGTCTGAGACCGGAGGGTGAAGTACGTCCACACACACACACACTGCACCTCCGGCTTCACCTGGACGGACACGCCTCACTCAACATCAGCTGAGAAACTTGGTGGCACGCGAGGAACTCTTCCCTCCAGAGCACTCAGAGAGGAGCCCACGTCAGCTGCTCAATGAAATATTCATCCCTGCCTCTAACACACGCACACAGCTCTGTATACTCTCCTGCACCGCTGTGTGTGTGTGTGTGTCTGCCAGTTTGGGCCCACGTGGTTCAGGATTCCGGCTCGTACAGGTGAGCCTGATGGACGAGAACAGAACACTCCTCACCTCACAGCTCTGCCTCTGAGTCACCGTCTCACCTCGTCTGTGGAAAACCATCTAGGACTGCTGAGGATCCTGCCTGTGTGAACCTGTGCGAGTGTGTGTGTGTGCGTGCCTGCGTGTGTAGTCACTGTATTAGAAAGAGTCTCCTCCAAACAAGCAAGCAAGAGTTCAGTGGAGCAGGAAGCTTCAGGCGGCCCTGCAGAGCGACGGGAGGTGCAGCAGGAGCAGCAGGAGGCGCAGGTGGACTTGATCTGTGAGGTCATGGCAACAAGAAGTTACTGTTCAACAAGGAAACCTTTTCTTCCAACGTAAACCAGAAGAATAAGTTCTAATCTCGTCACCCAGAAGCTCCTTTTTTTTTGCCATTTTTCTCTTTGAGGCCCTGAGGAGTGAGAGCAGCTGTGGATGTGCGGGAGCGTCAGGATCTCTACTAACTCTGCTCCTCTAACACACCTACACCTTTGTTTGTCCTTCCAGATTTATGCCTTAAATCCTCACTGTCCTGTGTTCAAATGAATCCAGTGAACTTAACCAAAGCTAATTAACAGCCCGGCGCTAACGGGTAGAGATTTCTCCAGACGAAGGCAAACGTATTCGCTGAGTCGACTGAAGTAGAAACGATTTGCTTCGGCATAAAATGCGTTCAAATGTTCAACTTCAGCTAAATGCACTTAACATGATAAGAATGTAACGGAGCTTTAAAGCTTTAAGACAAACTTCAGCTCTCTCAAAGTGTGTGAGCCCTCTGAGGGGACACACACACACACGCGCCGGCTCTCAGTCACCGGCTGTAGATCTTCCAAAAGTTCAAACACATTTGAAGTGTGTAAAACAATCAGACATGTGCAGCAGCAGCAGCAGCGTTGTCTTCGTCTTCTTCTTCTTTACAGTTTGGGAGCGGCGCACCAAAGTACTTCAGCCTGTTTTATGTGCCGGCCTGAAGCTGCTGCTGCACTGTAGCATCAGATTTTGGCGTTTTTGCTACTTGGATTTATGAAAGCGTTCCTTTCCTGTGTCAGCGACGCGACCCGGGACAGAAAGTGGATGAAGTATCGTCCGGAGTTCTGGGATTTTGGGCTCCAGTAGTAATTCCTCCTCATCGCTGTGTGATACAATCAAAACAGAGTTACACAGCTAGGATGAGGAGTCGTAGGTTGTCATAGCGACCTCCATTCATTGAGCTCTAATTAACAGAAGATTTTTCCATTCACGGATGCATAACACATGATTTAAACTCAGTTGTGTTGATCGGAGTTGAATGAGATGGACTTTATGACGGCACTCAGCCAGAGGGGGCGCTGTTGGTCACTTTTCCTCTTCATGCATTTAGCAGCTGCCATTTGTGTTTTTGTGCCTTTTGACTTTGATGTAAATAAATCTGTGCTCACTTCCATGTTGGGAAGCAATGACCTTTTTTATTATTCCTGTTGCTCTTAATGTTCCTCCAGCAATGACATCATCAGAATGTGTTTGGGGTTTATTTACATTTCCTTCCTCCTCCTCCTCATCTCTGCACTGTAGCCTTGTTGTCCTGATCAAGCGCTCTGTCATTCCCAAGACGTTTGTCAAGACGTTAAAGTATTTGGAGCAATAATTATTGAACAGTTTGTTGAAACTATAAAATTGAAGTTTGACCCTTTATTGCTGATTGTGACCTTTGGTGACCTGATGAACTCTGATCTGATCCGTGTGTTTCACTTCAGATTAACTTGTAAAGAAAAACCACTCACGCACAACGGTTAGGTTTGTCTGAACTCATGTACTGCGTCCACACACACACACACACACAGCTTTTTGTATTTTGGCTCTGTACTCATTGACTGTGATATTTTAGAATGAATATATTTATTATTTGTACTCAAGGCGTCTCACAGCAGATCCATGATGTCACTGATGGGAGTCAGCTGCTGTGTTTCTGATGATGAAGACGCTTCTTCTCTCCTATATTCCTCCCTTAATGCACAAATACTATGAAGTGTTTGGACGTAAATACTTATGAGGTGAATTTTGAAACTTTGTGCTTCACATTTGCATTAAATAATTGTTGCAACACATTTAATTGGAGTTCTTGATGATTTTACTGTTTTATTTTGTGTGTATTGTAACGTGTGTGTGGGTGTGTGAGAGAGAGAGAGAGGGAGTATGTGAAGAGGCTACGTTTTTACTTTGATGCTCTCAGTGATTAATTCACATTTTGGTCCCTTTGGATGAAGGTTATAACGTGTCAAGGTTGTATTTTAACACCAATGTTCTCCTTCAACAAACCAGTCTCCTTTTGTCTAAACAGGCTGAGAAGTTCAAGTCTCGGTCCATTGTTGGCGTTTGTATGAAGAGGACTTTGTCAGGACTCGACCCCAAGATGTGTGTGTACATGGAGACGTGACGGTGTGTTCATGAATATGTTGACATTTTGGTGTCTTACAGAGGGACGACCTGCACCAGGAAGCTCCTTCATCTCTGAAGTTCAGGTACAATTTGCATTTCATAATTAATCTTAGTCAGCCCTTTAATTAACTCTGCCCTTATTCATGTGTTTCATATATGCATCAACCTGTGGAAAGGTGTTAGAAGTACACACATTTAATGAGCGTTAAAAGAACACCGCTTAATACACCAGAATAACATCTTGACTTTTATGCTTAAATTTTTTTCCTAATTAGCAACAAATTCAACTCCTTTTCTTATTTTTTAATCAAACCCAGATCGACCCACATTATGTTCTTAACTGATCTATAGACGGTACATCAAGATTGAGCCCATAAGCCAAACGGTCATATCAACATTTTTGGTGGCTCATGTTTGTATTTGGCGTACAGGGGTTGATTGGTAAGTTCTGAGCCTGACACAAAAGGTCTTGTTGGATTGTTTGCATTGCATTGTTGGAACCAAGGCCCCAGTTGGTTTCTTCGGCTCAGAACTTATCAATCAGCTCATTTATCAGCATATTATAAACCTCAGTTATTTTGGTGTGATGTGACTCTAGCTGATGTTCTGTTCTGTGGCCTCCATGCTGAGCTCCTGCCTTCACCACGAACCCTTTATATCACATCTTGATGACTGTAAATAATACTTCATTTCTTCATCAGTGAGAACTTGAGAGCTCAAAACAAGCAGGAAAGCTTTGCAATGTCGATTAAAATCTGGTACATACTGACCATCAGTGATCATCTCAATGAGTCAGATAGAACAGATACACACTCAGAATGCTGCTCGTCCCTGGAGGTCTCACTCAGGCTCTCTTCTCTAACAGAACATCCAGCTAGACAAGAACAGAGAACACATTTCACTGTGTGAACTTTGGGCCTCCAGCTTCCCACAAAAGTGTGAGTAGGTTGACGGGAGATTGATAAGTGCTCTTGTTCTGCACATCAGCTCTTCACTGACACACTGAGGCAGGGATGCTTTCGCTTTTTTGTGACGTTTCCTGCTAAATATTTAAGGACAAACAGCTGAACTTTTAAAAACGTTTAGAACTTTAAAGGCCCTGCAGACTCCTGTAAACACACACACACACAGGTGTTTTGAGTGTTTGACTCTAACTAGGGCCGTCAATTAAAGAGCCTCTGTTTTTAGCTTTAACTCAACAGCAGCATCCATCATCAGAGCAGGAACATCATTTGGTGACCTGCTGCTCCATTTAGAGGCTGGGGGGTGGGGGGCCTAAACAAACGCCCATCACCCATGGGCCCCATACAGGCTCAGCCCGGCCCTGTGAATACTCAGCCTGGCCCTGTGAAGACTCAGCCTGGCCCTGTGAAGACTCAGCCCAGCCCTGTACAGACTCAGCCCCGCCCTGTGAAGACTCAGCCCGGCCCTGTGAAGGCTCAGCCAGGCCCTATGAAGGCTCAGCCAGGCCCTGGTCTCCTCCAGGACGCTCAGACCTCCCGCTGTGTGGTTGCTGCCCGGCCTGGTGTGTGAGTATATGAGTGATGCAGATGATGTATCGCTGCTTCTGTGTGACCTATAGTGATAATATGTCCGGAATGAGGATCCGGATCGCCGCTGATCTCATCTGGCGGCTCCCTGCGCGCCATATTGACCGCGCATTGTTCGTAGATGCGTCTTCATTTGGCGCCGCCCGGGACGCGCGTCTCTATTCCCAAACTCCCACCGAGCCGCGGCGCGTCTTTGTATCGGCCGGTGACCTTTTCCCGGAGCCGTCCGGCTTGATTAGCGCGTCAGGCGGGACAATGAGCGGCCAGATCCCTTTATCAATGTCCGGTAATTAAAATGTCACCGTTTAATTTTCGAGCCGCTGCTTTCCTCTCGGCGCAATCTTTCCCCCAATAAAAAAGTGCAATCGAAACGCTCTTTACACTGGAAACAAAAAAAAAAAAAGATCCAGAAACCGTTTAAGTGCGCAGCAGCGGGATCAATAGGCCCTTTAGCCCCGCAAGAGGATTGATTGGCTCTAAAATGGGATTTATAGGGGTCACGGGTTTATAGGGTGCTGATACAACTGTTAATTATAAAACATTTGGCCTCCACCGCCGCTGTTATTAAAGCGGACGTGATTGAGGCGGGCGTGATTCATCATCTCATATGATATGACAGAATGCAGAAAGTGTGTGTGTGTGCGTGTGCGCGTGTGTGCGTGTGTGTGTGTTATCGCTGAAACAAACCAATAATTTCTCTTGCAGTTTTGCAGTCAGGATTGTTCAAATTTTTTTTACAATTTCTATTACATCTGAATTCATTACGTAATGATCTACAAATGTTTCAGGCCGTCAGCATTAAAACACAAAGATCAAAGTTTTCCCCCGTAGAGCAGCACCAGTGACGTCACAGCTCAGCTCGTGTCCGTCACCCAAACGATCAAAGCTGCGGATCAAACTCTTATTATTATTATTATTAATAATATTGTATTAACCGTCATGTCGTCTCATCCTCGGCTTGTTAAATAATCGATCAGGTCACGTGACTGTGACTTTAATGACTCCGACCTGAACGCGCATTAATATTTCATCTTAAGGTTTGTTTTAACAATTGAGGCGCATAGAGATGAGGCCCGAGTCATTCACGCTTTAGAGGAGGAAAACAACAAACAGAGGAAGACACACACACACACACACACACACACACACACACACACACACACACACACACACACACACACACACACACACACACACTCGCCTAAAATTACCGCTTGAAATGTCTAATTAAAAACTCCGCGCTGCCAGCCACGTCAGCTCACGTTTCCCCGGGAATAAGCAGCGACAATGGCGCATTCAGTCGGTGGTCTAAATAATTAAAAAGAGCCGAATAATTACAGTCTAAAATTGTAATTATTGCCGGGCTGCAGGGAACCTCAGCGCGGTGAAAGAGGAGAGGACGAGCGGGGATCAGGTTCAGCGTGCAGCTCGCTTTCTGCAGGCACGCATCAATATTACAGCGAGGTAAAAGCTGCTGCTACTGTGTGTGTGTGTGTGTGTGTGCGCGCAGTATCTCTAAACTGTCCAAAAAACCTCCAGTCAGGTGTTTTGTTTCTCTTGTAATTTGATTTTGATATAATTACCTCCATGCACAGTATTAATACTCATATTTAACCCTTTACAGCCCCTTCTCCTGCAGCTAAGCGGCCCTATGTGACCCTTGGTGTGACCCCTGGTGTGACCCTGATCATACACACTGACAGCTCTGTAACAGCTTGATAGAGGATCTGCCTCATGAATTATGTCTTCATTTGTTCATTACTTACTCAGCGTGACTGCAGAAAATACTTGCTTCTCATTGGCTGAGACAATCAACTGACACGCCAATATCTGGGTGACGTCATAGTTCCACTACTACACACACGCTGCTGTGTGTGTTTATCAGATGATCACACTCAGTGTTTATTAGTATTTATTAAAATACTTGAAATAGTTCATTGGCCTGCAGGTGTTTGTTAAGTTAGTCATCAAAAGTTAAATGTTTCTGTATCATTGTCAGTTAAACTGCTGACGTCACCATTGGGGACCTGCAGTAAACACACCTGTAATGAGCCTCACACACACTGAGATGTTGCAATAACAGAAACGGCCTTCATCACATGTGCAGCAGACACGGGACCCAAGGTCTTCATCATCTTCATCATCATCACTGCTGCACATTTTTGACATATTTGTGTCAATATTTTTCGACATATTGACAATAAAAAAAATTGTCCCCTCATAATGATGTCATGTTTAAACAGGAGCAGCCTCCATTCTTACTGAATCACACTCATGTTGCACGTTAGAGCACAAACTGAGCTGCAAACTCACTTTTGGAAACCTCTTGACTCTTTTTTTCTCTTTATTTTTAACTTTTCTCTTTGACGAGCTGATAATGTCAATCATTGAGTCGTCTGATGAACTTGTTCTTGGTGGTTGTTCGACATCTGCGCCGCTTGATGGTCACACTAAGAGACTCTGCTGTCTCATCTCTGCTTCTTCACCTCTCCTCCTCCTCCTCCTCATATTTCTCTCTCCTGTTTATGCCTAACTAAACGCCTGTCTGTCTGTCTTGTCCGTCTGTCCCTCCTTCTTGTCCTCCACCTGTCTCACGCACGTATTGACAGCTCAGCTAAGGACGGAACATTAGCGAGGTTAACCGATCAGCCATCGATCCCGTTATTAATAATGAATGAAGGTCTCCGGGGCGACCAATCATCAGCCTGAGCGCCTCCATGTTTACATCACTCACATTTTTTTTTTACATCACATTATTGGACTCTGTCTCTCTCCCTCTTCCCCCCCCCCCCCCCCCCCCCCCCCCCCCCCCCTCTCCCTGTGTGTGTGGCCTGAGGCGTGTGATCAGCTCCACGCACACTCACACTCCATTTTCCCTGCAAACAGCCTGAACAGAAACATTTAATTCGCCTCCAAATTATTTGACACGAGGACAAAGAGAACTCTATTTTTTTTTACTCTTGCCGTCCTTTCGTCCTCTTCTCTCTTTCCTGTCGCCCCTTCTGCTCGCCGAGGCCTCAGATTGATCCGCTGGAAGCCTAGCAGATGGCCGGTAACTTGATAAATGAGCCCGTAGCCTTTGTGGTTGCCTCCCTGCCTGTTTGTCAGATCGCTCATCTGTGGAAATATGTGAATTATTCAAACTCAGCGCGGGCGGATTGGTGTTATTATGACACCGGACAGGTTCAATTAGGACCAGAGGGTTCTCAAAACGGGCTCCCGGGCTCCCCTGGGGGTCCTTGGAGGGTCCGGGGGGGCCGCTCCTCCTCAAGTCTGCTCACTGTTATTATCCCCATCATTGTTTTGATTTGATTCGACTGTAATATGAACGTAAACATTTTTGGGTCGCAGCCTCGTGTGTGAAATTGTCCCAAATATCTCCTCCAACATCCGGGTCCTTCTGTTTCTGATGCGTCCTGCTGAATGATAGGATGTATAAATCAAATATGTAAACATCAAAGATGGGGCGTGCTGTAGCTCCGCCCCCCTGTCTGATCCATTTGTAGCGTGAGTGGTAGCTTGTAATTGTAATGTGGTCCAAACTGCGGGGCGAGGGCACAAAGCGGTTAAACAGGGTGAACATTAAGTGGGTGTGTGCCTCTGCTGTAAGAGTTTAAGAGAGGGAGGGAGAGAGAGAGAGAGAGGGAGGGAAGGGGAGAGGGCGTGAGGGAGGGGGAGAGGGAGAGAGAGAGAGAGGGAAGAGAGAGATGCCATGTGCTTCCTGTCTGCTCTTCATTCATTCACCTCCCCGGGATCCAAACAGGATGGAGCTCGAGGTCCTCCTGTCCGCTCACACACACACAGCTGATCGTCGCTAGTGTCAGTCCGTGTTGGCTTCGTCCCTCTCCGGACTCACCCGGACTCACCCGGACTCTCCTGGACTCACCCGGACTCTCCTGCTGCCTCTATCTGCTCACTTCTTATCTCACTCCTCCACTGAGCCCCGCTGGACCCTAAATACATTTATATATATATATATATTAATATATATATCATCATTTTGGAGGATACAGGTATGTGTTTATGTTTTTTATTCTTCTCATGTTGTCTTTAACTCTTCTGCTTCCATGTTTAAGTATAAACTCTCATTATTCTGCCGTCAGTAGTTGAACTCGTTTGCTTTAAAGCTGCGGGCCGTTCTGTGAATATTCGAGGCCTGTAATGCAACTATGTGCAGGTGAACACACACAGGCCTGCACACACACACACACGCTTTAGCCTCATTTCAGACTGAGGCCGATATGCGTAGAATCTTTAATTATAAATAAGCGCCGGTTTCTTTTATTTACAACGCAAAGACGCGCCGAGGATCCGTGTAATTATAGCGGAAAGCAGCTTACGGTTGCTCCTCTGCTGCTCCGCACTAAGAGCCTTAACATGAGCTTTAGCGGCGCGGCTCAGCCTGTGTGTGTGTGTGTGTGAGAGAGAGAGAGGATCTTATGTGGACCCTTTAAGTATTTGGCCCATAAGTGCTGAGCCGATTTACAGATAAGAAGAGAAGATCCACAAGATCCCGGATTAAAGCTGAGAAGGTCCTAAATATGACAACAAAATAACTGCAAATCTATTCATACTGAGGCCTATATTTGTTTTTCTAAATTGTTATTATTAATATCATAATTAATGATATTATTGTTGTATTATTATTATCTATGGTATTGATTATTTTTAATGTATTGTTGTTTATTAATATGTCAGCAATCATAATAATTAATCAAGTAAAATTGGACAAAAAATCTCTCTGTTATGTGGATATTATTAAAACTCACATTATTAAAGCCTAAATTAAAATTTTATTAATTTGTATATATTTTTTGATAATTCCAATAATTCCAAAGTTCTTCGCCGCTCTCATCGTTGCGTCACTCAGGCCTCCATTAAAACCATTAAAGCCCGTTTCCCCTCTGACTGACAGGCTTCCAGGGATGGAGTCGATGCCCGGTCAGCTTCCAGCGGGACGCGACAGGAGCTCTTCCCCCAGTCTGAAGCAGGACGCGCAGAGCTTCTCCAGCTCCCTCAAACCGAACCAAGTGAGCGAGACCTCCTTGTACGGGGTCCCCATCGTGTCCCTGGTCATAGACGGGAAGGAGCGGCTCTGCCTGGCGCAGATCTCCAACACGCTGCTCAAGAACTACAGCTACAATGAGATCCACAACCGCCGGGTGGCTCTTGGCATCACCTGCGTCCAGTGCACCCCCGTGCAGCTGGAGCTCCTGCGGCGCGCCGGGGCCATGCCCATCTCCTCCAGGCGCTGTGGCATGATCACCAAGCGGGAGGCCGAGCGGCTCTGCAAGTCGTTCCTGGGCGCCCACAGCCCCCCCAAGCTCCCGGAGAATTTCGCCTTCGACGTGTCTCACGACTGCGCCTGGGGCTGCAGGGGGAGCTTCATCCCCGCCAGGTACAACAGCTCCCGGGCCAAGTGCATCAAGTGCAGCCTTTGCAACATGTACTTCTCACCCAATAAGTTCATTTTCCACTCGCACCGCACGCCGGAGTCCAAGTACCTGCAGCCGGACGCGGCCAACTTCAACTCGTGGAGACGCCACCTGAAACTGACGGAGAAAAAGCCATCGGACGACATAAACCACGCGTGGGAGGATGTAAAGGCCATGTTCAACGGGGGGAGCAGAAAGAGGACTCTGCCCATGAGCAGCTCGGGACTGTCCTCCATGAAGTCCCACGCCTCGTCCAGCCTGAGCCAGACCCGCTCCCCTGAGGTCCCCCACAAGACTCTGCGCTGCGATGAGGACCAGGGGAGCAATAACCACAGTTTGGCCAGCAGCGCACGGAGCTACCCGGTCATCCCGGTGCCCAGCAAGAGCTTCGGCGTGCTGCAGAAGATCCCCCCGCCCCTCTTCCCCCACCACCCGTACGGCTTCCCGGGCTACGGCCTGTGTCCGAAGAAGAGCGACGTGGTGGTCGAGGCGAGCAAAACCAACGTGCCCGGTGTGTTCTGGCCCGGGGCGAAGGACACTCTCTACCCGGCCTTCCCCATGTTCTGGCCTACAGCTGGCGGCCTCCCCCTGCCGCCCTACCCGGCCTCCCCGCCCAAACTTCCCGCAGAGCTGCCGGGAGTCCGGCAGGCTGAGCTCGATCTATCGGACCAAAGCGACCGGGGGGCGAACACACCCAAAGACAGCAGCCACCTCCAGCATCAGCAGCCGGACGGGGCGGAGCGCTGCCCCAGCTCCCTGTCCAGCACCCGGAACGACGAGGACAAGTCCGGGGACGAGACCCCCCAGAGGAAGATCAGCTACATCTCGGCCTTCAGGCCCGTGGTCAAGGACGCGGAGTCGATCGCCAAACTTTACGGTAGCCGGGACACGTACACGGTGCGCCCGGGCTACCTGTCCCCGGATTTTATCAGCGAGAGCTCCAGTTATCGGTCCATATCTCCGGACCGGGACAGCGTGGTGGACGACGACGACGACGACCCGGACGTGGACGTGGAGTCGAACCCGGGCCAAGAGGACGAGGAGCCAATTCAGGTGTGTGTCAGCGGGGGGGACCACCGCGCCTCTCCCCCCGCCCCAGACCGGGTCTCGTCGGGCGCGGAGGAGAGCGACGAGCGGCCTGCCTCCACTCCGAGAGCGGCGTCGGCCTCGCCGGTGGAGGAAGAGTCCCTGCACGCCGCCTCACCGGACGAGGAGCGGCAGAGGCGTAATGGCGAAGTAAGACGAGATGAAATGAAAGTTTAATGATGAGAGAATAAGAACACAGACGGCCTGTAAACACGTCATTAACAACAATTGGCCTGGGATGTTAAAAGTCCAGTTAGATGTTTGATTATCACATTTATTGCTCTAAACGAGTCTCCTGCCGTAGTGCCTTTTAGCAAGAGGACAACCCGGAATCGAGATTTAACCTTTTTGATCTTAGTGAACGTTAGAGTTCAATGGAGACACAACTTTAATTTAGATGTGAGATTTTCTTTCATTCTGGTTGATGAAAGGATAATAGCTCCTGTGGTTGAACACTTCTGGGCTTTAGTCTGTGTTTCTATGCGTTCATCCTCTTCAACCACGACAAATGTTTGATTTGATGCAGCTGTTAGTTTTGAAGAGGAACCACGAATTATGTCAAGAAGTGAAGAGAATAGGAAATGACATTTAATTGCGTGCGTGTGTGTGTGTGTGTGCGTGTGTGTGTGTGTGTGTGTGTGTGTGTGTGTGTGTGTGTGTGTGTGTCTCGCAGGTGTACTCGCATGAAAAGGACGCGCGTGTCCTCCTGGTCGAGTCCTCACCGTTCACCTCCAAACACTCGAGCTCACCCAGCGGTAATTATCGACCTCATTTTTTTTATTCTCCTCTGTTTTTTTTAATGCAAATGTGTGTGTGTGTGTTTCTCTCTTCTCCCGCGCGCTCATATTATTGATATTCTTGCTTATTTCCGTCTTTAGTTGCGCACGAACAACAGAATCAGCGCAACGCCGCGTCCTACCAGGAGCAGAAGGACAGACAAGGCGAGTGTGTGTTTACATTTACTCTCATTTACATTCTAATTTACGTCATTATTAATGTCCATATGTGCCCGTATCCATGTAGCTGTGGGCTGTAACACGTCCACGCGCCGTGTACAGTGGATTTGTCATGCAGCTGAACTCATTAGTGGGTTAAATAGTGCGTTTTAACGTTGATTTCAATATTCTGTGCAGCCGACGGAGCTTTACGCATCGATATCAGCGTCCATGAAAAAGATCTGGAGAATATGGCAAAAGGTGAGAGGCTGGCAGAGGGAGCAGAAGAGACAGAGACAGACAGAAACATCTTTAATGTCACACTTAGTCCTTTTCTGCCTGTTCTGCAGGTGTGTGTTGTTTCTTAACAAGCAGATCAACGATGTCATATTTTTATTACAACCGGGTGCAACATTAACATCACATTTGTTTTTGTTAGCATTTAATTAGAATAATATAAATTTAGATATTTCAGAGGATATTTGCTGCCTGAAATGTGTTCATGTTCTGTATTATTATTATTATTTATTTAGTGAATATTAAAGAGCGTGAACCCGCCCGCGGCCTGCTGCTGAAAACGACGGCCCGCGACTTCAGCCTGAATTTCCATTTTTGTGGGCCTAAAGTGTTTCCTAGTTGTTAACCACTTAATCACGAGATATGGGAGTTTTGACTTATTATTGTAAGAGGAAATCGTTTAGAGGCTATTAATATTTTAACGAACAGAGCCATAACCCGGAGGCACCGCCAGCTAATTATTTTACAACGCTTGGAAAAACCCTGGGACTCCATTATTATCGTCTCCAGCTCCGGGCGATGCAGGCAATTACTGTGGCAGCAGCCAAGGAAAGCATGTTGTTACCGAGGATGTAAAGCCACCTGAAGTCACTTTACATCCATCTAAATGTGGAGAAACTCACTACATGTCATGTAGGTGAAGTGACGGGATGATGGAGGCTGAGGGAACAAACACCTCCAGGATTTTTGAGGGAAGAAACCTGAATATTTCCCCAGATATCAGAGGCTGTGTTGCACTTCACTGCTCCGCCTCAGAGATCCTGTAGGGTGTCAGATGTTTTTTGGAGGCGATAAATAATGAGACTTTCCTCCAGCAGATGAATGTTATTATGACTTTCCTGTCTTAGAATTAGGATTTAATATGAAACGGTTTCCTCTTTGCTCTTTGCAGAGGAGTTGCAGAAGCAGCTGGTGGAACAGGTGGAGCTGAGGAAAAAGCTGGAGCGAGAATTCCAGCATTTGAAAGGTAAATGTGGGAATAATAAGAGAGATATGAAGCTTATAGAGCTTACTGTGTGTGTGTGTGTGTGTGTGTGTGTGTGTGTGTGTATGTGAGTGTGAGAGAGAGAACATTTCCTGACATGGCCTTTGGTGCTCCTCAGATAATTTCCAGGATCAAATGAAGCGTGAGCTGTCCTACAGAGAGGAAATGGTCCAGCAGCTGCAGATTGTTCGAGGTTGGTGTCTCTACGTTGTTCTGACTGTAAAGCGGATGTAGATCAATGCTCTTTAAGTTTATGAGGGAGTGGGAAAAAAAACCAAACCCAAAACAGAATCCAGCCACAAAAGGGAAGTAGCAGTAACATAGACGCTATCAATCAATCTGAGCCCAAACAGAAAAAGGAAAAGTGACACTTGCATATGGAAGTATTGACAATTTGTGTCCAGTTTTTCCTGTAAACTCCGGCCGTTTCTCCGCTCCCGCTGCAGTGTGAGTGACTTATCTTGATATGAAAGGGTGAAATGGAAACCCCACTGTTTTGTTTGCAAAGGTTATTTTCTCCTAAATCATGCTCTGGAAAATTGAATAGACAGCCCATTATGTCGCTCTGTATCGGTTACATGCAGTAGACAGCAACTAATGCCGCCTGTTAAAGGATTGGTTTAGTGTTACAGCAACACAGTAGTTTAAATACAGGGTTCAAGTACACAGAGGGGTCACTCTAAATACCAGAGGGGCCAAATACATTACACTCCTCCTCTGCCTGTTATAGAGCAGCTCATCCTCTCCTTTTTTCCCCTCTTTTCTTTTTAATTTTCCTTTTTGATAAAGTCCTTTATTTCTGTTGTCTTTTGTTTCTATTTTATCATTTCTTCTTGCTAGACACATTGTGCAGCGAGTTGGACCGAGAGAGAAACGCTCGCTATGCAATACAGCTCAGGCTGAAAGGAAACTCTATCTGGGCCGCAGCAGAATAGAGAGCAGAACAGAACAAAAGGGTTAAATTAAATATGTAGAAATATCTTTAAACATAAATATGCAAGTGCTACTTTTTTTTTTAATTATTATTATTATTTTTTTATTGACACCAAATTTCTTGATCAGTGTGATTGATCCTGACTAACAGCAGGATGTGAATGAAGCAGATTAGGCTTGAGGCATGTAGACGTGATGTTCACATGTTCACATGTTCACCTGCTCACTGATGGGCCTGGTTCCTCCCCAGAAGCTCACGACGCCCTTCATCATTTCTCCTGCAAGATGCTCACCCCTCGTCACTGCACCGGCGCCTGCACCTTCAAACCCCCGCTGCTGCCCCCCTAGTGGACACAGGAGCCCCCCCCCCCCCCCACCTGGCCCCCCCTGGCCCTCCTCCTCCAACCTCCCATCCAGCACAGCCAAAAACCACCACCTCCGCCTCCAGAGTCCTCATGTGTTCCGCCTCCCACCTGTAACCCATCAGGACGACCCACCTGCTCTACACACACACACACACACACACACACACACACACACACAATTGATTGATTTTAGCACTTGAAGTGAATACGCTGAGACTCAAGAGGGGGGTGACGGTGACCTCTCCCCTCTTCCCCTCCTCTCCTCTCTCTTCTCTTCCTCCCTCCTCCCGTCACGCTGAACTCTGGAGTGCAGAGATCAGGACGCTCCCCCCCCCCCCCCCCCCACCCCGAACACGCCGCTCATTCTATGTCACGGATTGTTGATCTGAGGCTGCGAAGCTCAAACCAAGGAGTCTCTCTGAGTCAAAGTCATTTAGATATTCTGAAAAGAGAAACCCGCCCCTATAAACATATATACAGTATATCATGTGACGATGTGCAATGACTTGTATAATTGTGATATTACGTTCCGAGGTTTCTCCTTATTTAGCTTTTTCTTTGACTATATTGAGTTTCTACATGTTATTTATTTATTTACGTGTCGTTTGGGTTCTCTGTGACTCTGTGTCTGTTGTTGACGTTAAGCACTTTAAATGGGCAACATTTCTGAATTTGACCATGCTGTAACTTTAAACCAAATTCTTTGATTGAAGCGTCTTTCTGTTTTGCATAGAACACATAAAAACTACGAGCACTTAACATCAACAACCCTTCAGGTTTGACGTTGCCGACTAAAGGATTTTTCTTTCACCAAAAAGTGGAGGATGAAGAAGATAACTGTACAGATTGCAACACAAAGACCTATCTATCCCATGATGCTCTCTGTTTCAGGGCTTTTTCTATCATGATATGCATCTGTGAATAATGTCGCCGACAGATGAAACCAAATCTGTTTCCTGTTTGGACTTTTCTTATGTCAGTGGTGTCATTTCATCTGTTTTTTTGTTTTTTAAAAAGGAGGACGTTGTATGAAATATGTGTCAACTGCCACTAACACACACACACACACACACACGTTTGGTTTGTTTGGTTTGCGAATCCGATCCTGGTTTCTGACGCAGTCTGAACATAAAACCCCGTTCATGTATGTTTCCATGTCAACATGATTAAAACGTGAAAGCCTCCATCTGCCTCATGGCCTTTGCTTCTTTCCTGTTTCAGCACTGGGACGAGCCTGACACCTACCGGCCTCCCTGGGTACTGCTCCCAGTCAGATGGATCATATTCCCTCTTATTGTATTTGAGTTAAACATGATCTCTTTCATTAGGCAGCTACATCAGTGCATGACACGTCCAGTCGGCTTATAATGTTTGACGTGGAGTCGGGGGAGCGGCTGATCTAATAGTGAAATCTAATTCTTCTGATGGGACGACTAATAGATATTGATTACACGCTGCTAAGATGGCTCTCAGCCCCTGGATGCTTCATACTGAGACAGATACTGCATAATGTCACTGATGCACAATGAATGTTAATTTTCTCAGTGAGTAATTGGCCTCCGTGCCAAAGCCTGGTCCCTGTGAATGCTGAGGAGGAGAGTGGAGCGCTGTGGGGACGATAACAGGCTCCTTCATCGCTTCATACTTTGGATTGGAAACATGGAAATCAGCACGGAGCTCATTTAGTATCTTTATTGATTGAATATATGATGATA
>NW_027467041.1:17500-30000 GCF_046128005.1 Genypterus blacodes | reverse complement strand
ACGTGCTTTTTGTGTCGGGCTCATGGTTTTCCCATAATCGGATTGATGTGAAAGCTGTGATCACTCCCCCTCACACACACACACACACACACACACACACACACACACACACACACACACACACACACACACACACACACACACACACACTGTCACAGCCTGGTTGAGCTCACACAGGTCTAAATGTGGTCGGCCCATGCTGCTGTCTGAAGAAGTATTGGTTCATAACCATGGCCTGTTAGTGAGGCTGTGTGTAATGATCATATAAGGAGGATGCCAGGGTCACAGAGGAGAAACGGGAAGGAATGGTCACTTCTCTCTTTCCTTCTTCTCTCCAACCTGCTTCACTTCCACAGCTCCACTTCACTCCTCACATGAACGATGGTGATTTCTCTTTAAATCACACACTAAGCTGTCAAGGTGTCAGACTTAAATCATCAGGTTCATCGCTAACAGAGAGGTTGAATGATCTGGCTCCCATGCAGCTCCTGGTTTAGCAGCTCACAGCTCCTCAGTCAGGCAGGCAGGCAGGCAGGCAGGCAGGCAGTCAGTCAGGCAGGCAGTCAGTCAGGCGGTCAACTGCTGTTTAAATGTAAACACCCCTCATCTTTCCACACGCAAATCACCACAGTGCGCGTGGAGGATCGGTGATAAACATTAGTTAACATGCAGACAGTGGGATGTGATGAGGTGTGTGTGTGTGTGTGTTTGTGCTTAGGCAGCCACAGAGTCACCAAACATCAGAGCAAAGACTTCTTCCACTTCGTCCCATTCCAATCAGTTCTCTCCCTGTGGATCTCAGACTGGTGAGGGGAGTTAGTGTAACTGGCACAGGTTGGCACAGTGTGTGAGTGTGTGTGTGTGTGTTCAGCTGTTAACGGCCAAATGGCTGGAGGCTCCTGAGCGCAAGGAGAGAGGATGAGTCTGACTTAAACATTCAAATATGGGCGATACCGTATCTGCTCTTATCTGACAGAGCAGCTCAGTGTGTGTGTGTGTTCGGTGTGTGTGTGTGTGTGTGTGGAGTCTCTGAGCTCAGAAGGACACTGGATGTTCAGACTGGTACGCTTCTCTGATACCAGGAGCCTTTTCCCTTTTGTGGCATTGAACAATGTCCAATCATCAGTTTAAGCGTTTCTGCGTGTTATTGTATAGAAACGTCTGTGTGTCGTTGCTCTCTTCGTCGCCCTGCTGCTGCTTCCTGCGCTCCTCTCTACACGACTCAGCTCAACGCGGCTCAGCTCAGACTCTGGACTGAAGCTGGAGCTGTTACTATCGGAGGAAGAAGCAGAGATTTTTTGTCTGTAAACGTTCGACACCCTGAGGTTTTTAGGTCTCTGCTAGAAAGTGAACTCTGCTTCGTTTTGATGATGTCGCTGTCGTATTCACAGGTAAGCGTACGCACAGAGGGGGGGAAGTGTTGGTATGCAGCCAGTGAACACGTTATCATCACACTGAGTTATTACCTCAGTCATGGAGTCAGAAACACTGTCTGAAACTCTGGAGACGCTCTGTGAGTCTGAGTAAATCATCATGTGGCACTGATGGCTCTCACAGCCACAGCAGCAGAGGGTGTGTGTGTGTGTGTGTGTGTGTGTGTGTGTGTGTGTGTGTGTGTGTGTGTGTGTGTGTGTGTGTGTGTGTGTGTGTGTGTGTGTGTGTGTGTTGTTTATATTCAGATAAATCTTGGCAGGTTGCTCGTGTGTTGGAACCTTTCCTTTGATTCCAAACAGGTGAAGGTCAGAGGTGGAGGTCCCAGTTTGAGCCCTTATGTCTTCTATCAGACGTGTGTGTAGGATCGCTCTGGTGAGAATCATTAACTCGGTGTGTGTGTGGGTGTGAGGGAACGTGAGTCAGGCTCAGTGTTCTGCTCTGACAGCAGCAGCAGCAGCAGCAGCAGCAGCAGCAGCACAGGTGGAGCGGCTCTGAGTGCGTTTCTAGTTTCCTGTTGTATGAAGCTTTTATTTGTTGCGGTGCTTTTCTGAATCTCTTTCTGTTTTCTGTCCCAAACGTATGAAAGCAAACCTGAAAGACAGAAGGAGAGTAAACCTGCCTGAGCACTGACCGCCACTCTCACCTCTCATTAGGGAAATATGAAGAGCTGAACTAGAGATCTGCTCAGTGGAAGGTTGAACGACTTTGAGCCTGAGCTCCACTTCACAGTTTGTTTTGAAAACAAGAGCTTCTGTGCACGTGAGCTGTTAGATAAGACTGAAGGCTCAACCTGACGCTCCACCGCAAGTGCTGGGATCACACAGACACACGCACACGCACACACGCGCACACACGCACACACACACTCACACACTCACACACACACACTCATGAGTCCTGTCCTGTCGGGGCTCAGGCTCTTCTTCTGTCCGTTTCTCGGGGCCTTTGATTCTACAGAAGCGGCGACTCATCACTTCCTTACCAAGTTAATTGATGGAAAATTATTCAGTCACAGTTTATAATTGATGAATAATTTAAATCATTTATCAAGTAAAAACATACATATATACATATACAAACGTTTTCTCACATTATAAACACTTTGAAGATGTTTGAGGCATAAATTATTATTTTTTTATTACATAGAATATTTTATCAACTAAAGCAGATTCAGTTACAGACAGAATTCATTTAAAGCTACATAACAACAAAACAAGCAATCAGCTGAAACATGACAGACTGATGATGAGCTTAATAATCAGGATGCTTCTCTGTGTGAGCTGCTGCTGTGTGGCGTCGGTGTGTATCTGCTCCGGTGATCAGATCGATGTCGTCTGTTGTTATTCATCATAAACACTTCAATTATTAATGTGCTGTGATTGTATATGGATACAAGTTTGAACGCTGTTTCTCATAAATAAAGCATCGCTTTCCACCGACGCTTCTGTCACTTAGACCGACGCTCTGTACTAAAGAGCTGCAAACCTTCCTCTGATCTCTGCTCGACACGCCACAGACACGCCACAGACACGCCACAGAGCCAGTCACATATGTCAAGGTACTGATGGAATCATGAAGGATAAGAAAAATGGACTTATGTACGTTGTCATGCTGCCGCCGTTCCATAATCCCCCTCACACACACAAACACACACACACACACACACACACACACACACACACACACACACACACACACACACAGCACTATTGATCCGACAAACCACTGACGTTTTGCTTAGGAGATTCTGTTGAGGCGGTGCCAGCGTCTCTGTGAAGCCTCACACTGTATCCATGTGTGCAGCAAGGACTCATGATGATGATGATGATGATGATGTTGCTGCTGATATCATATCCATGTCACAAATAGCTGTGTTACGCGACGGGAGCGATGGTGAAAATCTCCCCAAACGCAATATTGTGACCATCCCAGAATGCATTGCAGCGCAGAGAGCACAGACCCTGACAACCTGCGACGTTTCGTCTTCGTAACGATGAGTGAATGCGTCGGAAGTGGACGTTGTGATAAAGCATTTACCGAGAAAGAGATGACCGTGTTTAGCAGAAACACATTAAGTTGCATTAACGGCTCACAGCAGCAGATGAAGGCAGGGCGAGCTCGTACTCTAGATTATGATGAAATGAACAAATAAAACAATAGGATTAGAAATGAGGACCTTGCTTCAGTGATTGCCCGTCTCAGATCAAGGCTCTGCACACTAAGAGGACTTAAGTACCCATTGTAGGACCAAACTAAACTCCACTCCCTCTTTGGCTCCGTACTGAGGCCTTACCTGTGTCGTTGTCTTGTTATCGTGCGTATCTAATCACAGATATTGATCACAGCGTGGCTTTTCCATAATTGCCATGATCGTGCGTGAAGCCTTGTGTGATGTCGATTTGTACGTTCGCGAACTGACGCCAAAGGTGGAGTCGTTTCAGATCAAACCCGCGTCTCCGTCTGTAGTTCAGCCGGAGTCCCGACGGGCCTCGGCCGCTCTGAAGCGTCTCCTCTCTTCTCCTCTCTTCTCCTCGCCGCTGCAGCAGGAGACCTGGCAGCACAAATAAGTGTCTGTGTGCCGGTGGCTTATAGGTGGAGACAGTCTATTTGTAGAGCCTGTGGCGAGGTTAATCCCTAATGATACAGGCCCTCTCCCCGGCTCTCCTACATCCTTCCAGCACCTGTCTAGTCCTCATATTGCCACTGTCATTATCGCAGCAGTTGATTTTTTACTTTAAAGACTTTCAGACGCCCACACAGAAATCACCAAAGTGAATAACAGCAGAGCCGTATGAAGCAGATGTGTGTTGCTGGCGTGTGTTTCTGGCGTGTGTTTCAAGCGTGCGCTCGCCTATGATAGTCAGATGTCGGGGGGGGGGGCATTTTAGCATCGTGTCGGACGAGGCTCTGACTCTGATCTTCATTCACACACAGCTGGACATGTGACTCTCAGAGTGAGGCGGACGACACTGGCGTCGCCTGTTACCGAGGCGTCGGAGCTGTTTAGCGTTGAAACGACCTCAGGAAGTCACTCTGCCAACTCCTCTGAGCAGATGTTGGGTTGTTGATTGTTGGTTTATCGTCTTTCACTTTCTCTGTATTTATCAGTTTAGAAGTTGGGCTGGAAATAAAGATAACGACGTGTTGTGTCACTGGAGGGTGTGCGATTGAAGCAGCAGAATGTGGGATTGTGGAGTGGGGAGGAATCAGGGAGACGGTTTGGTCGACTCCCTCCTCTGCTGTGAGAAGCTGGAAGGGCGGTTCTGGCATGTTCAGGGGTCAGGGGTCAGGATGAGGGCGATGCAGCCCGAACGTACAAGAACGTATACAGACACAACTGAGACCAAACAGACACACGACGGTCACAGAGCGTAACATCTATGCATCCATGTCGGGATTAAAGGAGGATTTCAACAAATTCTACATAAAATGTGTGTTTCAGTGTGTTTCAGTCGGATCAGTGTGTGATCTGCAGTCGCTGACTCCTGTAAGTCTTCATCCAGACGGCAGCTTTTCCTCACTCCGGGGGTGATTTGTGAAGGACTGTGTTGTTGCCGTGGAAACATGTCACAATTGAGATGGACGTGGGATGCAGCATTTTGGAGCGTGGTTACACATTTCCAACAGAGCGGCAGGCGTTTCACCCGGCACGCATACACACACACACACACACACACACACACACAGAGACACACACACACACACACACACACACACACACACACACACACACACACACAGTTGTGAGCGGTGTGTGTGCAGGAACATCACAGAACATCAAGGAGGATAAATAGATAAAGTTGTGTAATGTGTGTCGTGGCAGAATACGTCTTGAGTCTTTGCTGTAGGCTTCAGAAGTCTAATATGTCACACGCTCGCCTTCATGTTGATAAACCTCCTCCAGGCGCAGCAGCGTCGTGCAACTGGTGTGCAGACACACGCCTGTCATTTATGGATTATTGTCTTTTGATTTGTAGCGACGAGGCGCGAATAATTACCCGCCAGATGCATAACAGATGTTTTTAGAGATCTCTCCATGTTGGACACAGTTTAGAGGTTTTGTACCTTCACACCGTCTTCCCCTGTAGATCCTTAAAGGGCCGGAGTTTAGACGTATACCTCAACATTGCCCGGCTTGGCTTCATCCATGGTCTGAACTGCTTGTTTGTCATGTCTGCTGCTGACATCCAGTGGCTCCAGTGTCTCTGTTTGTTTTATTTAAAGGTATTTCCAGTCCTTCTTCATGCTGTCACACAGATGTTTCAACCCAATATAGGCGTGGGAGAAGAGGAAATGATTATGTAGGAGTCGTTCAAAATTGGACTTTACCTGCGTGTGACTTCCTTTGTGATTGCCTCTCTGTGTGAATTGTTAATGGGCTCCAAAATCCCCCAGGGAGCAATTAGGAGCATGTGACAGGAAGCAGCGGGGGCTAAAGGGAAGTGGAGGCTTTTTAATTACAATCATTATGAACTTTAGATTTCTGGCATTTTCTGACTTTGTATGATAAATGAATAAACGGATTTAGATTCATGACAAATAGTAATCATAGGTAATAAACCTCAACCTCAGCAGTGATCCTAAACCAGGACCCTGGAACCTCATGAGGGCCTGAACACCTCAGATGGATCAAACATAGTGACACCGCCTCCTTTAAAGTGGCAACAGGCTTAGTTTGAAAGTGCACCCATAATGCCAAAGGCTGTAATTGCACATTAGAGGGTAACATGTAGCAGATGCTCCCCTGAATGAGTTGGATCAGTGTGAGCTCCTCATGAAGCTTCATCAGGACAGAAGGTCTCATGTAGAAACGTCTCTGTTACTCAATGGATCTAATGGTCCTTAGGGTTTAAGGACCAAATTCCAATGTCTTTGTATGATGCAGCAGCAGTGATGAGACTGGTGATTGGCTCTAAAGACGAAGTTCTGTCCAAACTGCTCTGTCCAGACTGCTCTGTCCCTTCAGATGAAGCTCAGGACTGGACCACGTTCCTGCAACTACATAGACGCCGTGATAAGAGTGGCTTCTGTGTCTCAGCATCTTCCCAGTGAACGTTCTCAGGCAGTTTCCCTCCGTCTGGCTGAAGGTAGAGGCTGCAGAGGGGGGAGTGCAGCTCTCTGCAGTCTTCCCACCCTCTTCGGTTCTCTTGCCAGAGCGGCACAGTGGGATGCTGGAGCCTGATACCTTTGTTCTCGCTGCCTTTCTGGCTTCCGTTCCTCCGTCCTTTCTTCACCCTTTCTGGTGTGAAACAGCTAACACGGCTGCGAGGCCAGTGATGGTCTAACAGGTGGTTTCCTGTTTTGCGGCGGCCAGTTGTCAGTAGAACATTGCCGCTCTCGCCTCCTCTTTCTTCCTGCCAACTGTGTTTTGTGTGCTCGGCTCCAAAGCGGTGACATTTGGTCGCTAGCAGCAGAGTGAGACCCACCGCCTTGGCACCGGATCACACACACACACACACACACACACACACACGGTGGCTGTCAGAACTTTGTGCGGCGGGTGCGTTTCAGACTCACTATCTGCCTGCACAGATCTGGAAGTAGACCTTTGTAGTCTTGAGACACACTCGTGAGAGAACACGTCCTCTTTTTACGTCCCTAACTCTTGGTGGTGGTTCTGTCGGAGCTGCAGTCTGGTCTGCTATGATTTGGATTCCACAGCGGCAGGAGCCAGAGAGGGAGAGAAAACAACAGACGGAGGTATTTCAGAGTTAAGCCTGAGTCAGAGAAGCTGGAAGGCTAAGAGGTGGGGGGAGGGGAGGACAGAGGGAGGAGGAGGAGGAGGATGGGGAGGGAGCTGGCACTCAGTACAGAGCCCTCTAGCCCAGAGTGGGAGCTTTATATAATGGCCAGGTAGTGTGCAGGCCCCCCCCCCCCATCCTCCCACACAATCTCCACACACCCCAACACACACACACACACACACATCCTGCAGAAGCAACATTATTAGTCTCACCATCCCTCGGCCCCCTGGGACGCAGAGGAGTCGCATTATTCTTCACCTCTTAAAAAGCAGAGAAGGTGCAGCAGAGTTTGTGTCTGTATGATAACAGTGTTAGTGTGGCTCTCTCAGATGCTCTGGTTGCTCTGTCCCTATCATCTCAGGAGCAGCGTGGCCTCTAGGAGGCGCTACCTCAGCCTTTAGACTTCCAGTTTCATTTGCATCAGGGGAACATCTGGCTCCATTTTGTGAGCTATTGTGCGTCTAACGTCACCGAGCTCCACGGCAACATCAACGCAGGAAATCAGTTCCACTCTGAATCTCCCGCGTGCTCGTGTCTGCTACAGGTTAGCAAAGGTGCTAATGAGCAGCAGGAAATGGGGACGAACGACCCGAACAGGCCGAGGAGACGAAGGTCTAACAGAGGGAGAGTGTGAGCACACACATAAACACGTGGGCTGTGTGTGTCTCTGTGAATTAGCTGGAACACATTCAGTGAGGACCATGAAATTACAACAACAAACACACACACACACACACACACACACACACACACACACACACCTGAGTCGGCTAGTTGATTTCAAGATGGTGGGAAACACAAACCGTTCGAGGGCGGAGCCTGTTTGAGCCCTAAACTAAAGCCAAACGGTGTCCTGGTGACGTTCAGAGACACAAACGACAGACGACGAAAAGACAGTTTGACGACGGTAGCAGGAAGTGTAAACCAGAGTCATGGTATCGCCAGCGGCTGTGAGTCTGTGTCAGGATCAGGATCAGGATCCAGGTGTGGTCCAGAGACTCCAGTTCCACCGCATTGCTCCACCGTGTCGTCACCAGGGAAGAACGTGTGTCAGGTGTCCCGTCTGCCCTCAGGGGACGGAAAACACCCGCTGAAGTCTCCTCTGTCCTCTGAAGCCTTTCAGACGATCAGGACTCTGTTCTTCACACAGATGAGGGTCTTCATAGCTCGTGTTTGAGTCTCGCCGCTGCCTCTTTGACTCTATAAGGGTTTGTCATTGACCTACTTGTCAGTTTGCAGAATTGTTCAGACACGCGCAGACGGCATCGTGTGTGTGTGTGTGTGTGTGTGTGTGTGTGTGTGTGTGCGTGCGTGTGTGTGTTTGTATCTAATCATGTGACTGAGTTGGTGCATGGGGGCTTTACACACACACACACACACACATACACACACCAGCAGGCCGTTGATCTGTGGTCGCCGGTGCCGTGTGTGTGAGAATGTCTCCCCCTTGCATGCCATCTCCCTGTCTCTCTCTCTGTGTGTGTGTGTGTGTGTGTGTGTGTGTGTGTGTGTCGGATCTGAGGCCTGCACGCACCTCCTGCCCTGTGTGTGTGTGTGTGTCTGCTCACACTGGAACTCTCTGCATACTTGAGCTTTGCGTCGTCGCTTTAATGAGTTCCCTTCTTGTTTGCGCTCCTTTTTGATTTGATTTCTTCTTCTTCTTCTTCTTCTTCTGGTTGGACACGTGTTGGCCTAGAGTGTGTGTGGAACATCTTCTCAGCAGCTGACTCCACTTACTGCTGCCTCAGCGTTGAGACTGTGATCTCACTGGAGCTCATTCAAGTCTCAGCTCTGTTTTTTTTTCATTGTTGAATTTAGCCGCTCGTTAATCAATTATAGGTGGCTTCATGTTATTTCTTCCACTCTTGGGCCATGAAGCGTTTGTTTGTTCGCGGCTGTAGTCTGTCACCGCCCGCCCGTATCGGCCCGCCGCTCAGCTCAGGAGAGAGAGACGGTTCATGTTCTCATAATCAGAGGCAGAACATTTGTATTCAAGCTCAGTCCCTCATATTGATTCATTACGATTATGAATTCAGTCATCATGGCTTCAGCGTTACAATCTATTATACAGAATCTTTAAAAAGCTCCCTTATGTTAGCCCTGGCAGGTGGTTCTGCCCTTTGGCTCTGGGTCTGTGGCGTCCCTGCGGCGTGCTGGGGTCACTGAGGTCATCCTGCTGCTGAGGAGGCCTGAAGCTCCAACATGCAGGGATTCATCCAGAGAGAGTGGAGATGTTTCCTGCAGTGTGACCACAAAAACCTGCAGGTGTGTTTGAGCCAAAACACACCGCCGTAAAGGTTTAACATGAGACAATCACTGTTCAGTTTATAACCCTGTGTGTGTGTGTGTGTGTGTGTGTGTGTGTGTGTGTGTGTGTGTGTGTGTGTGTGTTTCAGTAGATTGTGACTGATGGTGCAGCTCTGGTGTGTAAGTGTGTGTGATTCAGATCTGGTAACCTGGAGGCTTTAGGACCTAGAGCTCACAGCCAGTCAGTGTCCAGCAGTGGAGTCCAGTGTGTGTCCTGACAGATCAAAGCCACACACACACACAAACACACACACGGGCCAGTTCATCTAGCAGCCCCTCTTGATGCCTGTTTCCTCTCATTGTGAGCGAGGCTGAGCTGCAGCAGCACTGCAGCTTTAACAGGTGCGTGTGTGTGTTTGTGTGTGTGTGTCTGCGCAGATGAGGGTTGATTCGTGTTTATGTGTGTGTGTCTGTTTGTTTGAGTGAGTGAAAACAGAGAGAGCATGTGAGAGCTGGCCTGCATGAACCAGTAGGCTGTGTGTGTGTGTGTGTGTGTGTAGGCTGATTTAATCTCACAACCCTAAACTTCATCTTCAAAGAGAACCTCAGTCTGGCATCCTCCTCCTCCCCCTCCCTGGCCCCAGCCTTCTCCCCCTCCCCCCCTCCATCCAGCCTCCCCCCCTGCCTCTCCTTCCTCCCCCACTGATGTAGCATTCCCGTTAGCAACAACCTTTGGGCCTTTCTACCTTCACCTCCCATGACATCGCCTCAGTTATGTTATAATGAAGTCCTTAATTATGTTGTTAATGACATCATTCACACACACACACACACACACACACACACACACACACACACACACACACACACACTGCTCTGACAGTCATTACTGATCCCATCTCCCACAGCTATCTAACACACATACGTACTTGGACGAATCAGCTGATAGCTGAGGATGAAAATTAGGAACTACTGCAGAAAAACAAATCAGCCATTAACCAGATTGCTTACTGTGGCTTTAATCACCAAAACAAAGATACTGGATAAGAATGAGGTCACAGCTCAGCCACACAGCTTCATGTATGATGGCGTCGTATCTCCAGGACCTTCAACCTTTAACTCAGGGCTGTGCTGGCTCTTGGGTCGGGGTCGGAGTCAGGCTTGGGCTCTGTGTTCGGGCTCAGGCTCAGTCCTAGGCTCAGGCTCAGGCTCAGTCCTAGGCTCAGGCTCAGGCTCAGGCTCAGGCTCAGGCTCAGGCTCAGACTCAGGCTCAGTCCTAGGCTCAGGCTCAGGCTCAGGCTCAGGCTGCCTTTCGTCACCACTGTGTTTGACATAAATGCTCCATCAGCAGTTTTATTATTTATTTGCATTCCCAAAAAGGTGATATGAATCTCACTCCCCACAAATTATGAATGATGTCACAGCTGACACGACCTGCCCAGGCAGCCCCCCCCCCCATAATGACATCATGACTGAATACATAACTATTCAAATTCCAAAAAGGCTTCACGCTGCAGACAGAAGCAGCAGCATGCAGGGCACAGCAGAGTGGCTGGAGAGGAGGAACCTGCACAGATGTGTGGTGAGGAGCAGGGGAGGAGGGGGGAGGAGGCTGGGGTTAGGGTGCAGGGGGGGCTAGGGTGTAAGAAAGGATCTGTCTCTCTCTCTCTCCACCCCCCCCTCTCTTTCTCTGTGTCTCTCTCCCTCTGTCTCTCTCTCTCTCTCTGCCTATCTGTCTCTCTCTCCCTGTCTCTGTGTCTCCCCCCTCTCTCTCTCTCTTCCTCTCCTTCTCTCTCTCCCTCTCCTCTCTCTCTCTCTCCCTCTCTCTGCTGTCTCGCTCACCCCTCCTGTTGGTGTTGTCATTGATTCTTCTCTCAGTAAATGAGTGAGAGACATGGATGATGTAGTAGAATAACAGAGGAATATAAAAGGTATCGGTCCTCTGCCGGCGTCATTAGTGCTGAAAAATGGAATCAGTTGCTCAGCTGAGAGAAAAATGTTCCTCCATCTTCTCCAGGTTAGGATTTCATCTGTGTTCCTCCTGTGGAGACGCAGAGACATGTGTCACTAAACAATTAGTCAGATGATCAGAGGAGCAGAAGAGCAGCCAGTCATTCAGTCAGTGTGTTCACCTGCAGCCCTGAGTGTGTGTGTGTGTGTGTGTGTGTGTGTGTGTCTCCATCTAAGAGCCCCCCCACCCCTCCCTCCTGTTTTTACTGTAGCTGTGGAGAATTTCATTTAGTTTGGAGGCTCAGCTGCCTCTCTCTCTCTCTCTCTCTCTCTCTCTCTCTTTCTCTCTTTCTCTCTCTCTCTCCCTCTTCCTCTCCCTCTTCCTCTCCCTCTTACTCTCTCTCTCTCTCTCTCCCCTCCCACTCCCACTCTCTCCCTACCCCCACCCTCTCATCTCTCCATCCGTCTCTCGGGGGATTACCGCCCACACACACTCTCTCCCCAGTGTAAAGACAAATCTGCCAAACATACTGGCAGTGATGTAGAACTTGGGACTGTACTGAAGCCCACACACACACACACACACACACACACACACACTTGGTCAGTTTAATCTTAGACTCTAGTCCGGTGCTTATTTCACTTTTCCTAAATTTACACGGGATGTATTCAGTCATTTAAAGACGAAGTATTTGGACTCATTCAGCTTCAAATTGCCAAACTGCATGCTGGTCCTTTAAAAACCTAAACAGTATAAACGTGTCACTCCTCTGAGGCTTCAGCGTCTCTGTGTGCTCACCAGCACATAAAAGCCAAACCACATTAATACAGGAGGCTTCAGATATGAAGAAGCTCACTCATGAAGCTCCCTCGTCTTCATGTAGATCTTTAGCTGGATACTTCAGCTCTTATCTGCTCTGATGAAACGGCTCTGAAGCTTTTTGCACACCGACGATAAAAAGAAGAGCTCAGGATGAAGGTGAAGGAGTCTAGGAAAGAGGAGTCAGCGTCTCCCTCTCTTTGTCTGCACTTCATTCATTGGAACTTTAGCTTTCTCCCTCTTCATCTTCCCTGAGTGTTGAAGCGGACGTACAGTGTGTGACGCACACAAACTCAATCTGAACT
>NW_027467041.1:0-2500 GCF_046128005.1 Genypterus blacodes | reverse complement strand
GCTGCGGTTTTGCCTGTCGGAGACGAGCTGTCCTCAGGAAGACCACTTCCCTCCCAATCTGTGTGTGAAAGTCAACGGGAAGCCGTGCAACCTGCCTGTAAGAGAGACCGACTGAACACGCTCTGCCCCTGTAACGCCGACCTCATCCTGCTCCAAACACGCTGGGATGAGACTTCTTAAATCCTCCCTCTCTCTCTTCCTCTTCCTCTCTCTCCTCAGGGTTACCTTCCTCCAACCAAAAACGGCGTGGAGCCCAAGCGGCCCAGTCGGCCCATCAACATTACCTCGCTGGTCAGATTGTCCACCACCGTCCCAAACACCATCGTGGTGTCGTGGACCGCTGAGATCGGAAGGGTAAACGCCAGCGTCCGTCAGCAGGCGCCGCACGTAAACACTGTAATGAGAAAAAGGAGGAGATGATTGATCAGAGACTATATTGAATGTGATTCATTGATGACAGCTTTGATGATCGCTGAAGTATCAAACACACTTCCTGCTTTCAAACCTGAGGATGTCTCAGCTTTCCTGGGTTTGCTGCATTAAACTGCGTCTATCAGAGCTCTCACACGTAAACAAGCCTAATTACAGCCTAACTAATTATGCTAATGAAATCGCTAATTAGGCTACTTTTTTAAATTCACGGATACTTGTCGTGAAACGATGCAGGAGAAATATTAATATGAAGTTTGCAGTTTTAAAGTATTAACAATTTGCGGTGGTTTTAATGAAAATCCCTCATTTGTGCATTGATATGCAAACACATGCGACCAGGCGGCGGTGGAACCTGATTGAATTCTGGCTCCGGTGTCTGGAACTTCAGGCCTGGTGTTACTGAGTTATTGTGTTTGTGACCAATATGAGTCACAAACACACAACAATGGGCTTCTATTCCCCGCATATTGTGTTGTGTATCGCAGCGAAGGAAGTTTTAAAAAAGCTTTAATTGGAGAAAATAATGAGTTGCAGAGACACGACTGAAGTGAACACACTATTGTTGGCTCCACTGCATGGATATACAAGTGTGTGTGAGTGTGTGTAGATAGTAGTTTGAAGCCCGAACACTGTTTTGAGCGAGCCCCGGAGCCTGAAAGCACCACAGAGCAGCAGTTGAGACGTGTCATAGCAGGAAGAGTCCAGGTGTTACTGAGAACATGAACACGGCTGCATTCCATTCAGACGCTCCGGTGCCAGGGCTCCACTAATGAGGATGCTGGATCAATGGTGCAATCGAAATGGAACGGAGCCATCAGTAATGTTATTAGTTACAGCTGCGCTTTCCTGCCGTCTCCCTAAAGTCCCAGAGCTCAGTCTGATAAAGACACATGTGGTTGAAGTCTTATGTCTCCCTGAATGAATGATGGTGGCTGTTTGAAGTTGTTCTGTGTGTGGCCAGTAGATGGCAACAGATTACCTGTCCCTGCACTCTTAACGTCCCCTGTGTGTGTGTGTGTGTGTGTGTGTGTGTGTGTGTGTGTGTGTGTGTGTGTGTGTGTGTGTGTGTGTGTGTGTGTGTGTGTGTGTGTGTGTGTGTGTGTGTGTGTGTGTGTGTGTGTGTGTGTGTGTGTGTGTGTGTGTGTCCACAGAGCTACTCCATGGCCGTGTACCTGGTGAAGCAGCAGTCGTCCACAGTTCTGCTGCAGAGGCTTCGGTCCAAAGGCATCAGGAACCCGGACCACTCCAGAGCACTCAGTAAGGCTCAGCTCACACACACACACACATACTGCTGCTGCTGGTTACTGAGGACAGCACCAATGAGCATCTTGATACAATACAAATCACAATAATCATCAAAGTTAATAATGTTGATCATCTGTTTACACTTTAATGAAACAAAGTGCAGCAATCAGGCAAAGCAACTTTATAAAGAAACTTTGTATTCCCTGGCTCTTCCTCTCTGTCTCTCTCTCTCTCTCTCTCTCTCTCTCTCTCTCTCTCTCCCTCCCTCCCCCTCTGTCTCTCCCTCCCTCTCTCTCTCGCTCTGCCTCCCTCCCTCCCTCCCTCCCTCCCTCTCTCTTCCCCTCTCTCTTCCCCTCTCCATCTCCCTTCCTCCCTCTCCCTCTCTCTCTCTCTCCCTCTCTCCCTCCCTCCCTCCCTCTCTCTTTCTCTCCCTCCCTCCAAATAAGTGTTTGCAGCTGAGCACACACACACACACACTTGTGGAGGGTGTGTGTGTGTGTGTGCATACCTGCGTGCCTCTTAAGTGCAGCCTGGTGTGTTATTATCGGTTACACGCTGTCACATGAATGGTTTAAAGTACGGTGGCTCCAGAGGACAAAACCCGTCCAGAGCTGGAGCTAATCACGCTGTGTGTAGAGTAACACACACTCGTCTGGGACGCACGCCAGCTTTGAACTCTATTATTAGCTCAGTAACTCTTAATTGCTCCAGCAGCTCCAGCTTTGGAACGAGAAGGGAAGGGTTTGGGTTTTATTCTGCTGCCTGGCTGTCACTCAATCCTGTGTGTGTGTGTGTGTGTGCTGTGTGCTGCTGTGTGTGTCTT
>NW_027467040.1:65000-67847 GCF_046128005.1 Genypterus blacodes | reverse complement strand
GAGAGAGAGAGAGAGGGAGAGGGAGAGGGGGGAGAGAGAGAAAGAGAGAGAGAGAGAAAGAGAGAGGGAGAGAGAGATGGGGAGAAAGAGAAAGAGAGAGAGGGAGAGAGAGAGGGAGGGGAAGAGAGAGAGGGAGAGAGAGAGAGAGAGAGAGAGGGAGGGGGAGAGAGAGGGAGAGAGAGAGAGAGAGAGAGAGAGATGGGGGAGAGAGAGAAAGAGAGAGTGGGAGAGGGGGTAGAGAGAGAGGGAGGGAGAGAGAGAGAGAAAGAGAGAGAGGGAAGGGAAGCGAAGATCAAAGGCTGTAGCTGATCTCAACACAATGGAGATTTTGGACCAACATTAAATGTGGATTCCAGGATTTGTGTTCTGTGTCTGCAGTCGTCGTCCACAGAGGTGAACACACTGAGACACACACACACACACACACACACACACCCTGTGGAAATGTGCTGGACTCTTTCTCAAAGTCTCACAGAGAGAGAATATGAATGTAAACACGACATCGTCCTTCCTTTAAACAGAGAGTGAGGAGTGTGTGTCTGTTCTTCCTCCTCTGTGTGTGTGTGTGTGTGTGTGTGTCTGCTCAGCATCAGAGGCACTAAAGCTCTTTTACTGCTGCAGACTGGAGCTCATCGACTTCAGCTGAGGTGAAGAATCACACTGACATTTAGCACAACCAGTAAACTTCAATCAAAGCAGGAAGAGGAGGAGAAAGAGACGGATGAAGCAATCTGCACCTGTGTCCCTCTGCTCTCAGGCTAATTACTGTAAACGTGCTCCACACACACACACACACACACACACACACACAAACACACACACACACTGAATATACAGCAGAGTGGAATATGGGGTGTGTGTGTGTGTGTGTGTCTCTGTGTCTCTGTGTGTCTGTGTGTGTGTGTGTGTGTGTGTGTGTGTGTGTGTGTGTGTGTGTGTGTGAGTGTGTGTGTGTGTGCGTGCGTGCGTGTGTGTGTGTGTGTGTGTGTGTGTGTGTGTGTGTGTGTGTGTGTGTGTGTGTGTGTGTGTGTGTCTCTGTGTGTCTGTGTGTCTGTGTGTGTGTGTGTGTGTGTGTGTGTGTGAGTCTCAGCAGCTGGACCTGATCTGATTCTGCTCCTCATCGTCGCCTCACAAGACCTGGAGACAAAACTCATGCAGGCTCAGATGATGAAGACGGGATGAAGCTTGACTCCAGCGGGCAGAGGCGGAGCTTAATCACACTTGACGCCTCTCTGTTAGGTCTTTCTACGCCGGGGTCAGGACTTATCAATCAACCCTTGTACAGCGGTGATCCTCATTATGAGTGCTTCGTCCTTTCATCGACAGGCAACCTGATCAATTTCCCTCCAGACACAAGAAACTTAAACGCTGCTTGATCTTTGCTGAGGGAGCCGACCGACCTGTCAATCACTCTGACGTGACGATGATGATGATGAGGATAGAACCATGAGTCACTACAGGTAATATCAGAGCTCCACAGCTGCAGAGCTTCATCAGGACTCTGTGTCATGGAAACACAAGACACACTCAAACATCTCAAAGCCTGGTTAAGTTGCTAGGATTGCTCACTGGTCGGGTCAGGATTCAAACCCAGGCTGAAGTCTGAATCCTGCTGATCTGTGGACATCACAGCTACGATCACACAAATGAAGAGGAGAGGGAGGAAGATGTCTGAAGGAGTCTCTTTGAAAGTCAAACTGAGACTTCTCACATCATCTCACGTACGACGTCTCAGAGGGCTTCACACACACACACACACACACACACACACGCTGTTCAATCTGGCCCGTGTTGTCTAAGAAGACTCCCCTAAACCCACAGTGAGTCATGGAGGAGGAGGAGGAGGAGGAGAAGCTGAGCCCTGAGGGAAGCTGCTGAGTTACAACAAGCATCAGTTTCATATTTATGGGTTTCAGAAGAGGAAGAAGTGAAGAAGTGATGGACTTCATAAGAGACAGAAGATTCATACTTCACTACAGGAAGAACTGTAGATTTCAGACAAACACAATGTAGAAGTGACTTTAAACACAAAGTCGATCTTCAGAGACTCCACCCCCTCCTTCTGGACGATTAAAGCTCAGATGTAATCTTTGTCATCTCCACACTTCCTCCCTGTCTTGTCCTGAGTGGAGCTTCCATAGTGTGAGGCTCAGCATCGTTCCCCCCTGCTGGGAGCTGCTGGGAGCTGTGAGAGCGTCCTTGTCCTTCAGTGAAGCGGCTCAGCGGCTCAGAGGTCCGAGGACAGCGCCTGATACGGAGGCTGGCACACGTCTGCGTGGAGACTTGGACGGCGTTCAGCCCACTGCTCACACCGCTGATGCTGATCTCCATCTGTGGCTGCTGGCTCCTTTATCTCCTCTGTTAGTCTCCGCCTCCTCCTAAAGGCCTCGTCCTCTGGCTTTTCTGTGTAGGAGCCCAGAGTTCACGCTCTCCACAAGGATAACACAGCTGAGGCTCAGCGTAGATAAGAGCAGAGAGGATGGAGCCCACAGGTGATGACCTGCTGACCTACAGGGTGTGTGTGGTGACGCTGCAGGGGAGGGGAGGAGCTAAGGTGCAGAAACTACGACACTCCAGCCTGCAAATAGTCTGATGAGGTCACATGATCACAGCCCACAGGCAGCTGAGCTCTAAACCTCCTGAGGTGCAGTTTGTCTCTTCTCGTGACGTTAGTCCCAACATGCTGGTGTCTAATCGTGTCCATTTTGTTGCATCTTTAGTGTTCAAAGTTTGTTTCTCAACCAGCTCAACCTGTTTTCACTCAGTTTGAGGAGCAGTGCTTTAAGCGAGGGAGAGTAGAGCTGATCTTCGTCAAACAAGGGGAGCTGTTGTAAATGTTTAATGATC
>NW_027467040.1:57500-60000 GCF_046128005.1 Genypterus blacodes | reverse complement strand
AGAATGAAACGTTACATTCATCTACACAACAACATGAAGAATCTGAATCCCCGTCTGTCTCATTCATCTCAGGTCCTGCTTGTTGGAGGTATTGGGCCGGATGACAGGATGTAGCCATGGAGACAGGAAGGAGAAGCTGCTTCAAAATCAAAGATGTGTTAGAAATCAAAAGATCTTAAATACTGAGGCATTATTAATGTGGTTGATGCTTGTGTGTGTGTGTGTGTGTGTGTGTGTGTGTGTGTGTGTGTGTGTGTGTGTGTGTGTGTGTCTACCTGTGCTGCAGTGACAGGTAAAACTGAAACTTTGCCTGTGAAAAGTTCCTCCTGCACACAGAGACAGTTGAAGCTGAAACACGCTGAGCTTCACACACTGACACACACACACACACACACACGTGTAGAAGACTTGGAGCTGAGACTGAACTCATCACAGACGGAGCTCACGCCAGCCAAACTCTGCTGTCTCTGTTTCAGGGCTCTGAATGACACTCGCAGAAAGAGAAGCAAGCAAGGAAGGAAGGAAGGAAGCAAGGAGCCATTCAGAGGGAGAGGAGGAGGAGAGGAGAGGAGGAGGAGGAGGAGGAGACCCTGCAGAGAAGAGTGGAGCATGGTGTCCAGCAGCACGCAGCAGGACCAAGGCCACAGCCAGAGGATCCACACAATCTGCCTCAGGTTTGTAAAGACCTTTGTAAAGCGTTGCATTCACTGTTTCCCTGGCGACCACAGGCAGCAGACAGAACGCTTGAGGAACCCTGACCTCCTGCGACCTGACAGAGTGCTTTCACACTCACAATGATCAACTCGTCCAATACAAACGCTGATATATAACCAAAACATCTCACAGCTGAATGTAGCAACAGATATAAAAGAAGAGGGACAAAGACTCAGGGACAAACAGAGCAGAGACATGGAGCTGGAGAGACTTGAGGAGGAAGAGCAGAGGCCTGACTGACTGACTGACTGACTGACTGACTGACTGACTGACTGACTGACTGACTGACTGACTGTAACTCTGTAACACTGAACACAACCAGAGAACAACTACATTGCCAGCAATCGTTGTATGAAACAAGCGATTAATCAAAATATTAGATTGAATATTTATCAAAGCGTGTGTTTCCACCTCTGCTCAGCCGCACAGCTGATGTGATCTGTGTGTGTGTGTGGACTGAACCAAGCTCAGCACACTCACACACACACAAACATAAAGGTGGAATCAGAACGAGTCCAGGTGAGTCCAGACAGGATGCAGCATGAGGCCTGGTAGCTCTGCTAGCTGAGCCTGACTAAGCTGTGACCTGTCTGGACTCAGCTGGAGACGATCTGGCTAACGGGGCTCTGGTCTGAGACTTCATGTTGCAGCTCTTCATCTGTACCTAAATGTCTGTTCTTCATCTTTAACATGGTCTCATCTTCTTCTTCTTCACTCCCCATCAGTCTGAAGGTGAAGCTGAGTTCCCCCCAGCCCGTCGTGCCTCATGTCTCCACTGCACGGCGCTGTAGCAGCCTCACACTCCTATGGTTACACAGCCATCAGCCTGATGGAAGCACCAGGTCTGATTCCTGGTGGGAGTCACTGGTCTGTACTACAGCATCCTGTGACCTCTGACCTCTCAGGCTGCAGAGTCTCTCTACAGCAGAGATTCAACTGAGACCAGTAGAAGTCCCAACAATGAACGTGTCCTGTAATCTTCTGGATGTCTACAGCTGTTGCGGATGTTGTGACTCTTCTTGTTCCAGCTCTGATCTGATGGTGGCGCTGGATGAGTTTCCAGCTCGGAGTTCAGTTTGGATCTGGAGACGCTGGCCAACGCTTTACCCCAATGTTCATTTCCTCACTTTCTCATTCTGTCATTCTCTCTGATCTTGGAGTGCAGAGCTCTAGGCTTCAACAGGACACACACACACACACACACACGAGGAAGGCTGAGGTGTTTTAAGCTTGTGATGTCTGAAAAACCATGAACTATTTAAAAAGGCTTAATGGCTCAAAGAAACTCAGAGAAATCTTTGAATATGTGAAACTTTATGTCTTATAATTTTCACACTTTACTCATCCCGCCAGTTTTGGCCCGCGGGCCGTAGGTTTGACGCTCCTGCACATAACAGTAAAAGCTCGGAAGTGTCGGACAGGTAAGAGTTCGTCAGAGCTGTCAATCAAACGCCAGTCCCCGCCCACATGGTTCTCCTGTTCAGTCCTGTTCGGTCTCAGGTGGAGGAAGTGAGCGGCAGGTGGGAAACGCGAATGTTTGTAAATAAAGAGACGCTGCTGCTGGAGGAGGAGGGGAGGAAAGGGAAGAGAAGAAGGAGAAGAAGAAGCAGGAGAGTCGTCGGGCCGCGCATTCAGAGGATGAAGGAGCGTCTTCCTCAGAGTCTCTCCGGTCAAACCAGCCGCACGTTTCAGCCGTGGTGAGTGACGTCATATGGGTCGTAACGTTAATGTTTCGCTGTAAACACTCATAAACGCGTCAAGCTCGATAAACACCAGTGAAGCTAAG
>NW_027467040.1:47500-55000 GCF_046128005.1 Genypterus blacodes | reverse complement strand
GTGTGTGTGTGTGTGTGTGCGCTCAAAGGTTTTATACATCCCTGTGTCTGTTAGCAGGTGTTTAGTTAACAGCCTACATAACCAAACACTATAATGAGCCGTGAAAGGTGCCTGTGTACACACACACACACACACACACACACACACACAGAATATATGATTGGCTCTGGTGGAATCTGGTTGACAGCACAGGAACATGGATGGTGCCGCTCTACGCCAGTAGGGGGAGGTATAGGGGCCACTGGTTGATCTTATTTAGTGACTTTGACTGTGATGAGGCATAAACAGAAGTATCTGACCTGTTAGCTTTGATAAGTGAGCTCTCTCTTCTTTCCTTTGTTCTCAGTATGCCAGAATAAATCCTAGACTCCAGTCTGACTTCCTGGTGTGCAGCAGGGGAGTTGTGTTGTTGTGTCGTCTTCCCAGTCGCTCTCTGAGCCTCCTGTGACCGGGGCAACGCTCCTTTGGTCTGTAAATAAACACGGCGCTAATGCAAGTATATGAAGTTAAAATGGGATGTTTCCTCTGAGCAGAGTTGGCGTCACGCTGAGGGAGCGACCCAGCGCTCAGCGTCTGTACCGGCTTTCATCCCCCTCAGTTAGGGGCAGAGGGAGTGATACTCAGTGTGAATCAGCAGGGACGTGTGTGGGGGCGACCGTGTTGGTGCCTGAGCCCGTCAGTCTGCGGTCTGTTGTGTGTCTGTTGTGTGTCTGTTGTCCCGAGCTGTCCTCTGGAAATGGACGACTACATGTGTGTGTGTGTGTGTGTGCGCATGTGCTCGTCACACACACACACACACATCTGTTTGGTTTCAGGCTGTTTTCAGGCCACACACACAGTTGGAAGCCGATAAATTCAGGAATTCTTATAAATGAAAGATGAGAGAGAACAAAGGCTGTTTACTGTCACAGAGTTCAGAGCAGCAGGAATATTGAAGCTTCTACCAGTGAATGTTTCCCTCCGTCTCTTTTCACTCTCATGTTGAACCACCTACTGGATCTGAGGCTCAGACCATAACATGGACCCCAGTTTAGTCTCTATTCTAAGGACAGAAGCGGTCCTGTGAAGACCTGGACCTCTGTGAACCTGCACCTGTAAACCTGGAAATCCCCTTAATCCTCATCCTTTATATGCCTTCAGTGTGTGGAGATTATTTATATTTGTGTTCACTTTCCTACATCCCAATGCAAAACTAGCAAAAGTACAACTATGAAATTGTCCAAAACATGATTTGTAATAAATTTCCAAACCTGTTTTTGTTACTTTTGTTCTTTTTGGACTCTGCCTATATCACAAAGGGTTAATAGAGTCTGAAAAGTGTTCTGCTCTTCTTAACCTGGCCTCTTATTACGCCGACCTGCAGGCTGGACCTGAACTGAGCCTCAGAGATGGAACTGTGAAGATGAAGCCGACCCGGTGTGTTCTGGGGTCAGAGGCCAGGGCCAAGGGTCGCGACCAGCTCAACTGTGCACGTCATTACAACGCAGTTCCTCTCCGCCTCCTCCGCCTGTCCTCTCTCCTCTCTCCTCCTCTTTCCTTCCTTGTCTTTGAGCTTACTCCATTCTTTTAGTTGTAGAACAAAATGGCTACCAGACGTCTGAAACATAAGCGTCTGTTGCCCTTGAACCTAACTTAGCATAAATAAATAAACTCCACTCTCCTTAATGTTTCTTCATCATAGTTTCCTCCTTCACCCGTCTCTCGTTTATCTCTCCAAAGCTGTGTCTAAACTCATTTATATTCTGTTAAACAGAGGGAGTGCGGTGGGCGGGATGTGACCCTTTCTACGCCGCTGCTGTCATTACAGCATTTAGCTCTCTTGTACAGGGACTCGTTCAGACGGCTCAGACTCTCAGGTGTTCAGCACACGGGACAGAAGGACTTCCTTCCTTTTACCTGCAGACGTGTGGAGCTGCTCAGGCCGTCACGCTCGCTGTGCTGCGGCTGGTTGGGATGAACGGATTCAAGCGGAGGAGAAGGTCAACCAGACCACGCAACTAACGTGAATAAAGTCACATGAACACACGAGCATCCACGTGAGGGGATGATGTCATAGACTCCCTCTAATGCAGGAGGGAAGCTCTCTCACACACACACTCACTCTCACACACACTCACACACACACACACACACACACACACACACACACACACACACACATGCTGGCCCGGTCCTTCATCACTTTGTGACGGGGCCAATCTTTAGGCCGGACTCTTTTTGATAAGTTCATGATTGATCGGCGAGGTTCAATTTCCTGTCTGCACCTGTGATGAATCAGCCTCACATGACGCGTGTGTGTGTGTGTGTGTGTGTGTGTGTGTGTGTGTGTGTGTGTGTGTGTGTGTGTGTGTGTGTGTGTGTGTGTGTGTGTGTGTGTGTGTTATTTATATCCATCAGGTTTCATTGGAGTGAATCTTTTCTGTAGATTGATATAAAGCTGATCATTAATTCATACATTTCCTTCTCTCCCACAAACACACACACACACACACACACACACAGAGCCACACACACACACACACACAGCCACTCTGAAGATAGTGAAGCTCTTTTAGGCAGCTTTTATCTTTTTAGATGCAAATCAGGGGTCTTGATCTGTAATAAGGACAGAAATGATTTAATCCATGAAGCGTTGACTCTCACTCATCTTCTCTCTCTCTCTCTTCTTCTCTCTCTCACTCTTCTTCTCTTTTTCTCACTCTGCTGCTCCACAGTGAATCTCTTTCTCTTCTCACCTGTTTACATTCTAATGCTCTATAGCTGCTCCGAGCCTCCTGCTTTTCCCTCTCTCTCTCTCTCTCTCTCTATCTCTCTCTCTCTCTCTCTCTCCTCTCTCTCTCTCTCTCTCTCTCTCCCTCTCTCTCTTGTTCCTCTCAAATCTTCTTAAGCTTCAGTAAATGTAAACAGTCCTTTTGTTGCGTGTTCCAATTAAACAGCTTAAAGTCTTCGCTCTCCTTCACTTTGCTTTGCCTTTGTTGTTTTGCACGTTGTTGTCAGGCGGCGTTCTCATTCAGTCTGAGATGAGAGAGGAGAGACGAGAGAGAGGAGAGGGAGAGGAGAGGAGAGGAGAGACGAGAGAGAGGAGAGGGACAAGAGAGGAGAGGAGAGACGAGAGAGAGGAGAGGGACAAGAGAGGAGAGGAGAGACGAGAGAGAGGAGAGGGACAAGAGAGGAGAGGAGAGACGAGAGAGAGGAGAGGGACAAGAGAGGAGAGACGAGAGAGAGGAGTGGGACAAGAGAGGAGAGGAGAGACGAGAGAGAGGAGAGGGACAAGAGAGGAGAGACGAGAGAGAGGAGTGGGACAAGAGAGGAGAGACGAGAGAGAGGAGAGGGACAAGAGAGGAGAGGAGAGACGAGAGAGAGGAGAGGGACAAGAGAGGAGAGACGAGAGAGAGGAGTGGGACAAGAGAGGAGAGACGAGAGAGAGGAGAGGGACAAGAGAGGAGAGGAGAGACGAGAGAGAGGAGAGGGACAAGAGAGGAGAGAGAGGAGAGACGAGAGAGAGGAGTGGGACAAGAGAGGAGAGGAGAGACGAGAGAGAGGAGTGGGACAAGAGAGGAGAGGAGAGACGAGAGAGAGGAGTGGGACAAGAGAGCAGAGAGAGGAGAGGGACAAGAGAGGAGAGGAGAGACGAGAGAGAGGAGAGGAGAGGGACGAGAGAGGAGAGGAGAGACGCACAGGAATCAGACGGTGCAGATTTCTCAACATGTTTATCAAAACATTATAGGGTTGAAGTTTCATTGAGGCGGATGTGTGTCTGTGTGTGAAACGCTCTGCATTAGAGCGTCACAGGCAGAGGTGCAGGCTCTCACCACACAGTCTGTCTGAATGAAGCTCTGCTGTGTTTGATTGGACGCAGACATCGAGTCAGCAAAGTGAAGAAGTGGAGACATAAAGGGTGTGTGTGTGTGTGTGTGTGTCACCGCCGTCTGGGCCAGGCCGACTCACTCCTGATGATGTAATGTGGAGCTCAGAGGGTTCAGGTCCACGTTTAAACAGGGAAGGGATGGATCAGCAGAGGTCAGGAGGTCAGGAGGTCACAGCCCAGACGTGAACCATAAACCTGTTCAGTGAACGTGTGATCATCCTGACCTCTGATGACCTTGGATTGGTCAGTAAATATTTCCCATTGAGGCCTGATGAACATGAAGCTTCAGTCTGACAGAGAGGAAGCTGGAGCCACTTAAAGGGGAAATGGGCGGCGGCTTCATCTCATGGTTTTGAAGTGTGTGTGTGTGTGTGGGTGTCTTTGAAGCGTCTCTGCTGTGTAATTGGCCACTTCACTGACCGTGATAAACACACACACACACACACACACACAGAGAAGAGGGTTGTCAACCAAGATTAATTGGCCGGCCTATACTTTTGGTTCTGTCTCTGTCTTTTATAGTGCTGTCTGTCTCTCTCTTTCCCTGTGTGTGTGTGTGTGTATGTGTGTGTGTGTGTGTGTGTGTGTGTGTGTGTGTGTGTGTGTGTGTGTGTGGGGCAGAAAGGTGTGAGGCACAGATTGGTTAAAGAGCCGAGTGGCTGTTTGATCGTGTCTGCTGGAGGAGAAAGGACAGAGGAAAGAGGAGGAGGAAGAGGGAGAGAGTGGACAGAGGAAGGAAGGGAGGAGAGGAGGAAGAGATGAAGAGAAGAGACGGAGGAGGAGGAGATGGGAAAGTTAAGCGGAATGAGACAAAGTGAAGGGAGAAAGGGAGGAGAGAGAGAGAGGAGATAAGAGGCTGATGAAGATGCAGGAGGTTTGTGTCTGTGACAGTGAAGGGACTCGACCCTACAGAGAGAAACCTTCATCATTCTGACAGCTTTGTAAACAAACTCTCTGCTTTGATTCCTTCTCTTTATCTCAGTCTGGGCTGTAGCTTCACTCAGGTCTTCACTCAGGTCTTCACTCAGGTCTTCACTCAGGTCTTCACTCAGGTCTTCACTCAGGTCTTCTCTCAGGTCTTCACTCAGGTCTTCACTCAGGTCTTCACTCTGGTCTTCACTCAGGTCTTCACTCAGGTCTTCACTCAGGTCTACACTCAGGTCTACACTCTGGTCTTCACTCAGGTCTTCACTCAGGTCTTCACTCAGGTCTTCACTCAGGTCTTCACTCTGGTCTACACTCTGGTCTTCACTCAGGTCCTCACTCAGGTCTTCACTCAGGTCTTCACTCAGGTCTACACTCTGGTCTTCACTCAGGTCTTCACTCAGGTCCTCACTCAGGTCTACACTCAGGTCTTCACTCAGGTCTTCACTCAGGTCTTCACTCAGGTCTACACTCTGGTCTTCACTCAGGTCCTCACTCAGGTCTTCACTCAGGTCCTCACTCAGGTCCACCCCCTGCTGGTCTCAAGTGTAAATACAACTCACCTTCACACACGACCTCGTCTTTACCGCCACGCCTTCATTTCCTCTCTAAGTGAAGCTGTAGGGTCGGTGGCAGATGGGTCATGGGTTCGTCATCGTGGGAGGAAAGGGATCTTCCTCCTCTATCTGTTTGCGGGGGATCATTGTGAGGCGTCTTCATGCTGAGCTCGTGTTTCAGAGTGTGTTTACATCGTCACTGTTTCCTGTAAGCTTCTGTTTCATCTGAGCAGACGCTGGGAGTCAAACCCCCGATGTGATGAAGATGTTATCTGAGGACACGGCGTCAACGTGTGTTTGTTCAATCAGACGGTGGTGACAACGTTTCAAGCTTCCCACATTTTCAGTACAATGAAAGAAGAGGAAGAGGAAGAGTTGTCAGAGTGCCGGCAGTCAGAATGTCTGAGCCTCTCTGACTGACGACTTAAATGTTC
Source organism: Genypterus blacodes (assembly GCF_046128005.1). Lineage (NCBI taxonomy): Eukaryota > Metazoa > Chordata > Actinopteri > Ophidiiformes > Ophidiidae > Genypterus > Genypterus blacodes. The sequence continues at coordinate 49,217 of NW_027467040.1, read as the reverse complement.
CGTCATTCTGCTCGCAACAGAATTCTCCCCAGGCGACCTTTGAGAACAATTTGATAGAAACAGAGGGAATTGATTTGAACGCTGAGCCGTGTTAAAGAGAGCGGCGGGGAGACGGAGAGACGGAGAGACGGAGACGGAGTGTCAGGAAAGTTTAACGCCAACTCACTCCAACACCTGCAAACACTGGAAACCTGATAAGTGATCGTGTCAAAGCCCCGAAGGGAGACGGGCTTTCATCCCATTTAGGTGTGTGTGTGTGTGTGTGTGTGTCTCTCTCTCATACTTTCCTGCTGTGACTCGTGTGTTATACTGACCTGATGTTCAGCACCATGGACAGCGTCACCCGGTGCTCAGTAAACAGCATTAGTACTCTCAGTATTGTCGTCATAGTTACACAGAAGCGTTTCTAACTGTATCTATAAACGCAGCAGAGGCCCGATTATTGTTGCATCTTTCCCAAACGAGCACGGATCGGTTTTGCGGCTACAAACCCATAAAAGCAAACGGTGGCAGAGATCCAGCGTCCTGCTGTCAGAGACTAAAGGATGGTCGCAATAACGAGAGCCAACCAGGCGTAGCAAACACGGGGAAAAAGGAAGAAAAGCAGGGAAAAAGACACAAATGATCAATTACGCTCGGTAAAAAGGCACCGGGAGAACGGTTAAGGTGAGGGCGGCCACATTAACAAGCGGCATGCTGGGTAAAATACAAGGAAGGAAGCTGGAGGACACAGGAAGTGCTGAGAGGGCGATTTCTCCCAGAGCAGCAGACACGTTCAGAGCGCTCTGTGGACCAGAGGGTCGCTCACTAATGCAGAGAGGAGCCGGCTAAGGGAAAAGACACGTTACCATAGAGATGAGAACGATACAATAAAGCAAAAGGAAGCAAACACAAGACGCTCATCAAACAAGAACGCTCAGTGTGAAAGAGTTTCTATTTAATAAGATAACAAATATAACAGGAAGCTCAACTTAAACAACTAAAACAACTTAATGAAGTAATATCTCTCCCTCTATCCCTCACTTTCTCTCTCTCTGCCTCTCTCTCTCTCTCTCTGCCTCTCTCTCACCCTCTCTCTGTCTCACTCACTTTCTCTCTCCCTCTGCCTCTCTCACTCTCGGCCTCTCACTCTCTCTCCGTCTCACTCTCTCTCTCTGCCTCTCTCTCTCTCTCTCTCCGTCTCACTCTCTCTCTCCCTCTGCCTCTTTCACTCTCTGCCTCTCTCTCTCTCTCTATGCCTCTCTCTCTCACTCTCTTTCTCTGTCTCACTCTCTCTCCTTCTGCCTCTCTCCCACTCTCTCCCTCTCTCCGTCTCACTCTCTCTCTCCTTCTCCCTCTGCCTCACTCTCTCTCTCTCTCTCACTCTGCCTCTCACTCTCTCTCTCTCTTCCTGTGAGTATCGGTCCACCCGTGTATGGAGATGTGAGTGAGAAGAACTGCTTATAGATGTAGAAGAAGAAGATGATGAAGGTGCGCTGAGGAGCTTCATGCAAGGTAAAAGGAAGTGGAGACGTATCAGCGCAAACAACGCAGTCCCCTGAATGCATCGCCGTCTTGTACTTTGGTGCAAAGCGAAACTACGCCCACGCAATAATATGCTGGGTAATTTCTCTCTCACACACACACACACACACACACACACACACTGCTCACCTCCCTTTGACCAAGTCATTGCTGAGTTTGTGTTGCCATGGAAACACTGCTGAAAAAACAACTC
>NW_027467040.1:22500-37500 GCF_046128005.1 Genypterus blacodes | reverse complement strand
GTCCTGGTCTGGGTCCCAGCAGAGCTCTGGTTGATGTTGATGCAGTGGATGAAGGCGTTCAGGTGGAGCAGCTGTGGCAGGGAGGAGGAGCGACCCCTGCCTCAGAGCATCACCCACTCACTGGGGTCAGCCAGGAACAACAAGCCGGGGATCCAGGAGCTCAGCAGGCACAGAGACCCTGCAGGGGTCGGGGTCGGGGTCCAGGGAGGTGTGTGTCACATGTGTGATGTCTGTACAGGTACACCTTGAGTCTCTGTGTCTTATCTCTGTTGTCTGCTCAGAGTGAGACAGAGGTCAGGGGTCAGAGATTGTGTTGAATATGATGTCATTTGTTTACAGTAGTGTGATTAGAGTGTGTGTGACGGAGGCGTGCTGTAGCTACACACAGGGCCGTACCTGCACACACTGACCTCAGCTGTCAGGGCTCTTATTGACTGCTGGGTAGTGAAAGTGTTTCCTGTCGGGGTCCAGAGGCGTTCAGTCCCCCTCCTCCAGCTCGCCACCTGCTGTCCTCTCAGCCTGTAAACGCCTCAGGAGCCTCAGGGAGGAAGAGCTGTAATGGAGGGACAACACAAGGTGAGTAAGAGGAGGAGAGACGGAGCAGAGCAGGACGTTCCTCTCATGAAGCTGTTTATGACGAGTGGGCGAGGATGATGTTTGATCAAAGGCTGCAGGAGAACTGCGACTACAAGCAAGGACGCCTCATTATTCAATCTAAATGATGTTCGTTGAACTCGACCCAGCTGGCAGAAGACAGACGTGAAATGATTTCTTGTATGGTTATTGACACTCTGACACCCTGAAGGAGAGGAAGGTCTTCTTCTATGAATGAATCCTTCTGCTCCTCCTGTTCCATCTGAACTCTACCTGATGCCTCAGTCTGTGTGTTTCCTGTTTCCCTCTGCCAGGATGTGATCAGCAGCAGCAGCCTTGTTTGTGTCAGGCTGATGAAGAGTGCTGCTAAGCAAGTGAAATCTTCATTATTCCTAATGACTCGTCTGTGGGCTTCCACCTTTCAGGGACTTTATCGGTTTCAGGCTGATGAATGTAATTTTATGCTGGCAGGGTTTCATCCACTGCCAAAAAGTGAGACTGCACGATCTCCAGAGACGGAGGTCATTATTCATGTCTGTGATTGGAATCTTTTGAGTCTGTGCGGCACAAAGATGTGTTCATTAAGGTGCCTGACTCAGCTCAGAGCTGAGCCTGAGCCCTGAGGGGAAGCTCCCAACGCTGAAGAGAAAAGAGAGGAAACTCACCTGGAATGAGTTTGGACCTGATTCACCTGTCTACCTGTTTCCTGCTCTGCTTCCACATTTACTTTGTAACGTTTCCTCAAAGTCATTCACCGCTGAGAAGCCACGGTGATTCAGAAGAAAATCAGCCCGGGCGCTAAAATCACAAGGCATCACCGTCATTCACAATGAGTGCATACATGAGTCTGTGTGCAGCGCCATGCCTCTACAGTGGCTTACAGACGGGATCAGTCTGCAGGACAAATGTCTGTGAAGTGACTGTGATGACAGGAAGTCTGTCATAGGAGATATGAGCGGCGTTTACATCAGAACAGTGTGTGTGTGTGTGTGTGTGTGTGTGCGCGTGTGTGTTTTATCAGCGTCTTCTGTCTGCCTATAGTCAAACGTCTCCAGAGCGTCCTCTTGGTGTCCCCAGGACTTCACGCTGCCAGCAGGAAGTGGATCTTGTGAAGTTTCTTCTTCTTCTCTCGCCTCAATTCTTCACAGAAAAATCAACAAAGTTGGCAGAGAAACTCATTTAGTTCAGGAGCTGACAGACAGGAAGCTGCACAGGAGGAGAGGAACCTGAGGAGGTAGTGAAGGTGAGAGGCTCTATAACTCTGCTGTCATGGCCGACTCTGCTGATGATGACATCACCTCCTCCTGTGTGATCATGGATCATGTCTCCAAAAGTTTCCTCTGCTTTGCTTCATCATTGACTTTCCCCCGACCTCCTCTTCACTTGTTGGACTCGTGGCCCCGCCCAGGCTGAGGTTACGGCTCCTCCTCCTCCTCCTCCTCCCTCTTACTCACGTATAGATTCCTGACACTCTCTGCGTCTGTCCACAACAGCTGAAAGTGTGAGAGAAATCAGTATAGAGGGGGGAGGTGTGTGTTCTGTCCCCAGCAGACTGAACACACACCTCACTTTGTTTTATAAGGAGCGGAGAGGGGGCGGAGCCTGAACCAGAGGAAACAAATCAGAGTTTGTCATGACGCAGCACTTTGACTGTAGGCCTCATAAAAGAGCAACCACTCACCGTGACCACAGACTGCCCTCAAGGACACACACACACACACACACACACACTCACACTCTATCTAACACCTTCACACTACAAGTACACAAAGCATGTAACAATACCTGTAAGCATGTAGCTCCTCTTGTTTCAGTGCAGGTTCAGAGCTGTAGTGTCCTCACACACACACACACACACACACACACACACAGAGAGGAATATGCTGATGAGGAGAACAAGCCCTCTGTCAGTAAAGAAGTGAGGCTGATGCTGCTCACCAGCATCTTTGTGCTGCGCCTCCCTTCTGCCCCCTGGAGGTGAACTCTGCCTCCAGCTGTTTGTCTCCCTTCCTCCCTGCGTCTCCTCTCTGGATGTTTACCTGGAGGGAGGTTCTCCTCTCTGCTCCCTGTGGCCCTCAGCCTCAGCACTGAGCCTGATGTGACACACAGGCCACAGTGCTGAGGCTCACAGAGCAAAGGTTAGTGAGAGGAAGGAGCTTTAGTTATGAGTTTCAGTTTATGTGACAGTAAAAGTTTGAACTGTCAAGGAGAGGAGAACAAAGTCCAACAGCTGGAACTGCATCTGTTCACTCAGTGTTTAGTTAAGAAGTGGAGAGAATCAGTGATGTAACCTTTCCATGAGCTTCATTTGATTGATGCGTCATATCCGCCTTAGCCCCGCCCCTTCCTGTGCCCCTCAGCCTTTCTCTTCCTTTCACCTATAGACTCAACTTCCTTTGTAATCACCTTCACTTTCTCTCTCTCTCTCTTTCTTTCTTTCTTTCTTTCATTCTCTCTCTCTCTCTCTCTCTCTCTCTCTCTCTCTCTCTCTCTCTCCCTCTCCCTCTCTCCCCCCTCCCCTCTCTCTCAGTTTGACACTTTTTATAAACACCCACTAAAAGCTTCTGTCACGGTTGCTGTTAGCACCGTTCAGCCTAATTCACCTTCAGTGAAGAAAGGCTTTTACCCGCTGCCATTTTGGCGGCGTGTGCATGAGGAGACTGTGTTAAACACCTCCAGCGTGTTCCAGCACAGCCTGACAATTTTCAGGCCTGTGTGTGACGATGTCAGAGAGACCAGGGAGGGTCAACCAGGGGAAAGACCAAACAAGAAGAAAGGAAAGGAAAGGATGAGAGTGAGCCAGTTTGATGTGTGACAGCTGAGGGAGGAGGAGGAGGAGGAGGAGGAGGTGCGTTTGTTTTATTCTCTACATCTTTAAACAGCTGATGTCATTGAGCTCCGTGTGTGTGTGTGTGTGTGTGTGTGTGTGTGTGTGTACTTCCTGGGTCTTCAGGCTGAATCTGTTTCTTCCCCTCCCTTGTTTGCTTCAGTAATGGTTGATTAGTTGAGAAAGAATGAGACAGAATGTTGTCCATCAGACTCAGACTTCCTCTCATCTGAATGTTAACTCTATCAGATGTCTCTTTGCTTCTTTGTGTTCTCCTCCTTTGCTGAGGTATGTGTTGGTATGTGGCGGGCAGCGACCCCTCTCTTTCTCCTCATCAAACCTTCTCCTCCCCTCCTTCCTGCTGGTCGTCTCCATCAGTCCTCTCCTCTGGATCCTCTCCGTCTCTGCTCTGCTTTGAGTCACAAACGAGTCAGAAGCAAAGGGAGCGGCCAAAACAAGAGATGAGAGGTGTCAGGCTCAGCTCTAACAGACCGGCTGAGTAAAACACGCCCGGCTCCTTACGTCAGCCGCTCGCCCTGAAGTACTTAAAGCTCCAAACGGCCCGAGGCTGCGTCCCCATCGGCTCACAGACCGTTTAGGCTCCAGCTTCAAAGCCTCCATGCTGCTGGATGGAGGCTGGAGCTCCGTCGCCTCACACATCAATCACTGCAGAGGACACCTGGCTTTACATTCAGATGTTTACATTAATGTGGATAATTCACCGCTCAGCTCAGCTCAGCTCCACTCTGGGCTGACGTTACTCCTGTCCGTCTGCTGGAGGAGGCAGAATGAAACGTGTGTGTGTGACAGCAGAGCCTCGCTTCAGAGAGGCAGAGGAGCTCATAAACAAGATCTGTGTGTGTGTGTGTGTGTGTGTCTACATCCCCTCAGGAACAAACAGGATGGCCTGCCACTGGAAGGCAGCCATAACTAGCTCACAGGGGACACACACACACACACTCATTTCTCTCTCTCCCTCTCCTCCTCTCTGACTCATGTTTATTGTCAGACACACACACACTCCTTTGGTATCTGTGTGTGTGTTGGGCTTTAATTACGTGGTTTTTATGGCATAATCATTCGGCCCTAATAAAGCCAAGAGAATCCAGGGGGAGATTTACACACACACGCACACACACACACACACGCACACACGCACACACACACACACACACACACACACACACACACACACACACACACCATCTTCCTAACTGGCCCCATTCTAACTGGCTCATTTGATTCATGGTAGCTGTCAGTCTCAGTTTGTTTCTGGTTTCATTGATCACTGGTTGGTTGAAGACTTTCTGTAAGACGACGTGAGGCCTCCACAGCATCCAGCAGCTCTTCATCCATGCTTAGACAGACAGACAGACAGACAGACAGATACCATATAAGGAGGGAGAATCTCTCCTCCTTGTTCATACTTCTGTGTTTCTATGTACCTCGTCTTTTATTTACCACCTTCTGCTGGACGCCTGAACGCAGCATCATGACAGGTTGAGAGACGATGCCAGTTACTGGATGCAGCCAATGGGCCTCACATCCACATCATGTAAAGAAGAGCAGCTCTGCATTCTAACAGAGCTCCAGTGATCCGTCAGATGGAAACGACCTCAGAGGATTCAGGATGAGAACTAATCCTCAGCAAAACGCTTTAATAACTCATCAATAATCGCTGTGGTATTGAACCTTTGGTGGTTTTAGATCCCGCCAGGTTCCAGCTGATGGACGCTCGCTGGGTGTCGACATCAAATTAGCGGCCAGCTCTCATCCCGGTGGGTTGATGACTGACATGCAGCCTTTAGTACGAGCAGGTTCACTGAGCTGTGAGTCCAAAACTGAAATATAGAGGCTCTGGTGTTTGTGAATCAATGCTGAGAAGTAAATAATTGTGTGGGTGGATGTGTGTGTGGGCTGGCCAAGCTGCCGTTTGTGAAACTCTGTGATTCTCAAACTTCCCCAGTTTTCCCCTGACATCCAAAATTCAAAGAAAACATTTCTGAAACTTCAGTGACAACGAACCAAAGTCTGTAGGGGATGAATGAGTAATTCATGCATGATGAGTGAAGTGTGTAGCTTAGTGTGTGTGTGCGTGTGTGTGTGTGTGTGTGTGTGTGTGTGTGAGAGAGAGAGAGAGAGAGAGAGAGAAATGTAGTAACAAACATGTTTTGTAAATGGCAGGCCAGGATTAGCAGCTTGTTGAAAGCAGACTGAATATTATTCTTAGCATTATCTGCCTCAGCAGGAGCTCAAGTGTTCACCACACCAGAGAGGGATTATGGGTAGAAGACGTTTCTTCTGATGAGGGCCACAGCTTCTGTCACCACATGATCCCCAGGGAAACAGGACTGAATCCCTTCCAGCCTGAGTGCTGCTGATCATCCTGTTCACACGTAGCTTCTCTTGAGGAGCCAAAGTTCTCGTCTTTGTGTGCTTCTCACGCTTTCAGTGACGATCAGGCAATCTCCCAGCAAACCACTCTCAAACCAGCATCCCTGTTGCTCTCTCATTCAAACAAAGTTGCTCTCAGACACAAAGTAAACCCTCCTTGCTGTTTACTTGCTCAGTGGTTGATGGAGGCTCATTGGTCTCAGGCAGCCTGGAGCTCTGACAGGAAGCCACCCTGGACCAGATGAGGTGTAAAGTCTAATAAAGAGGTGGTGGCGGTGGAGTCAGAGGTGCTCTGTGTGAACACTTCCTCTTCTCCCCAGGTAGTCTTGGAGACTTGAAGGCACCATTCTTGCCCCCTGCATGTTTTGTGCCTTGCCCATCATCTCCTCCTCTCTCTGTGCGGTGCTGAGTGTGACTTGTCCCTTTGCTGACATGTCTGACTCCTCCTGCTCCGCCGTTATAAATAATCAACTCTGCAGCGTCAAGCGGAGAATAACTTTCTTCTCTTTATTCCCAAAAAACTTGCAGATATTCTTCCTCTCCTCTCGCCACCGCCTCCTTCCTGTCTGCTGTCCCCGGCTTGCCCTCGTCTTCAGTCGCCGCCAAGAGAAACTTTTTATATCTCTCTGTTTTGATACAAGCTCAGTGCTGTGATGAAGTCAGGCTGACACATGCTGTGAGGACAGAGCGTGACAGAGCAGAGGGAGGAAGACCAAGGTGCCACTAAATGAACCAGGCAGCAACGATGCCACAGCCTTCCTCACTTAGACTGAGTTTCCATCCGGATGTCGGGGAAATCTCAGAGAAGACCGACCAACAGAAATGAAAGAATTAGGTGAAGTGTGTGTTGAGTTGAAAAGGATAAATAGACGAGGAAACTCATCCCAAAGTTTTGTTGTTGGGCAGAGACTCCTCCTTCAATGTTTACAGGATAACAACTTAGTTTGTTTCATCATTAAACATCTGTAACCAAGTGTGATCAGCGTTATAGATCCTAGAGATGGAGGCTAGTGCCGAGTGGGTGAAGGTAAATAATGAACAAAAGGTCTAGAACTGATCCCTGAGGAACCCCATGCCCTCCCCCCACCCACTCACCCCACAGAATCCAGTCTTTGTTCACAGCTGAGGTATAAATGTTAGGAGACAAAGTTCAGTTCAAAACTCAGGAAATGGCTTTATTTGTCCAACACATTAAGTCAAGTCAAGTTTATTTGTGTAGCCCAATATCACACACAACGTCTCAAAAGGCTTTACAGACCCACAACATCAGGAAGAGTCCAGACCCAGCCCAAAGCTCCCAACGTGACCTAAAGCTAGTTATTTGCGTCAAGGTAATCAGTAAGCTGGTTTGCTTCCAGACGCTCGAGGATTTAAGAGGAAAGGGAGATTTGAGATGGATCTATCATGTTATGTAAGCCGTCTGGGTTTAAGGTGGGCTTCTTTAGAAAGGGTTTAATGACAGCGGTTTTAAGGAGGCCCCAAGCACCGGGCAGAGGTCCTTTATCATTTTTCCCGGGTGAGGATCAGGTAGGCAGGTAGTGGGCTTGGAGGAGGCAACTAACTTATTAAAACTGACCAGTGAGTCTGTCTCAAAAAGGCTCAGTGTACATGAGAGTCCCTCGAAAGGGGGGACATCAAGTGGTTTGGTGTGAACTCAGAGCTGACTGTGGCTGCAGGTTTACTCTGAGCCGTGCCACTGAGAACAACAGCAACTTAGGGTTGCTCTTATTGTAGTTAATAAGTTTTTAGCTAACGCGTCAGAACAAAGTGCTGGTTTATAATCTAAAAGACTATCGGCCAGGCGAGACGAAGGACCTCTAGTTTGGGCAGGCGCCACTTCAGTTCTAACCGTCTGCATGCCTGCTGACTTATTGATCAACAGTAATTTCAGTATTGATCCGATCAGGGTGGGTAAATAGTTTACAGCAGTAAGAAGAAACAGACAAATAAACATGGAACAAAAAGTTTGGAAATTTGTGTTTGGTAGATTATTTCTCTGTTGTAACAATGCTTCTTGGCAATATAATACATTGTATACCGTTGGAAAGCCTGTTTAGTTCCCTTTTAAATGGTTCCCCATTTGTAAGGAACATGCATTTGTGGGATGAGCAGCACAGCTGAGTATGTGGGTTGCGCTCATGAAAAATTTGCCAAATCTTCTCTGCCGATGCCAAACAGCTTATTCTGCTGTTGCCATGACTCTTGTTTGATGGATTGGATGATTGAAGTCTATCAGTAACAAGGAGGAAACAAGACATATTAGCAATTTTACAATTTATTCATTTAACAAACAGTCAATAAACCTGAACCCATGAACCTTACCTGGCGTCCAGCTGGTCCCTCTGAGAGCCCAGATAGAGGGAGGGGGGGTCACAGTTCTATGGGTCTTAAAACTTTTTAAACCTTAAAACCTTGTAAACCTTAAAACCTTAAAACCTTAAAACCTTTTAAACCTTTAAACCTTAAAACCTTAAAACCTTTGAAACCTTTGAAACCTTTTAAAACCAAGACCAGGCTGGTGACCGGCATGAGGAGGAGGAGGTGCCAGGCTGTTGTGGCTGTGTATGGTTCTTCCACACGCTACTGAGGCTCCTGACTGTTTGTTAAATGAATAAATTGTAAAATTGCCAATATGTCTTGTTTCTTCCTTGTTACTGATAGACTTCAATCATCCAATCCACCTAACAACACCAAACAAGAGTCAATAGCAACAGCAGATAAGCTGTTTGGCATTGGCAGAGAAGATTTGGCAAATTTTTCATGAGCGACACCCACATACTCAGCTGTGCTGCTCCTCACAAATGGGGAACCATTTAAAAGGGAACTAAACAGGCTTTCCAACGGTATAACATGTATTGCCAAGAAGCATTGTTACAACAGAGAAATAATCTACCAAACACAAAGTTCCGAACTTTTTGTTCGATGTTTATGATGTCATCAGTCCAAAGCACATGAGTCAGAATAAGAAAAGAAGTCAAAGAGGAGAGGGTCGATCAGCTGATCAGCAGGTTACTCACTCTGACTGACAGCTGAGATGATCAGAGGGGCGGAGTTTATACCACCATAGTTAAGCCAGGGACTGAAGTATGGGAGGAGCTTGTGAGTGAAGGAGCAGCCAGTGAAGGAGAAGATCAGAGCTGCAGCATCCACGTCATAGAAGGAGACCAGACCCTCCTCATAGTCCACAAACACGCCCACCTTCTCCGGCTTGGACTTCAGACTCAGACGCACAGGAGGGTCGTCACAAGCTTCATACTCTTTTTTATTCCTCAGCATCACAGTCCAGGAGCCATCCTGAGGCCTCGCTGTGATGCTTCCCTTCCTGTAGAGCTTCTCTCTGGCAACCCCCAAAGTCCACGCTGTCTTTCCTTTGACCTGGACCTCGTAGTAGAACCTTCCTGAGGAGAAACTCTGCTTTCCTAACACGCACGGCCATCCCTTAAACCTTTGTGGGCTGTCTGGGAGCTTCTTCTTCACATCATCATCAAGATGAACTTGTTTCTCATCATCAGACAGGATGAGATTGGGGTGAGCTGTGTCAGGATCCAGAGTCACGTCTACTGCAAACTTCTGGATCCTCTTCAGCTCCACCTCCAACAGCCTCTTCACCTCTTTGCCAATGGTCTCCTGCAGCTGAGCCACAGCTTTCACCACACTCCCCTCATGTGACCTTTGCTGGACTCTGACCTGTGTCCAGTCCTTGGTGGGTGGAGCAGAGCTGATGGATGGGAAGCTCTGGATGAGGTGATCATCAGAGCGTAAGAGCTGCTCCACCTCAGCAGCTCTCTCCAGCATCTCAGAGATTTCCTGCTGCAGCTCTTTGATGAAGTCTTCAGCCTGCTTCTCTGTGCTCCTCTGCTTCTCCTCCACAATATGAATAAAGTCGCTCTGGCTTTTCTCCACTCGCTGCTTCAGATTGGTGAAGATCTGAACTCCATCTGCTTTCTCTCTGTCTGCAGCTCCCCTGCTGGTCTTTGCTGACTGTTTCATCTCCTGGATCTTCAGTCGTCTCTGTTGGATCTTCTGCAGTATTTCAGCCTCTGTCTTCCCCAGCTTGGCCTTCTTTCCTTTATATTCTTCTTCCAGAAGAACAAACTCATGGTTCTTGTGGTCTAAGATAGGACATATCAGGCACACGTAGGTCTGGTCGGTCTTGCAGAAGAGCTTCAGAGTTTCATTGTGCTTGGTACACATCCTGTCCTCTAGGTTGTCCACAGGATGGATCAGCTGATGTGACTGGAGGCGTGCTGCTTTCAGATGAGGCTCCAGATGAGTCTGACAGTAGGAGGCCTCACACTTCAGGCAGGACTTGATGGCTTTCCGTTTGGTTCTAGGGCAGAAGTCACACTGAACCTCTCCTGGTTTGGCAGCTGGTTCCTCTGATCGACTGATGGCTTTGTTTTTCGCCAACTGTCTGACCTCTGAAGCCATCTGAGATATGAAGGTGTTGACCTTCATCTCAGGTCTTGTGTGGTAAACCTCTTTACACAGAGGACACACACACTCGACGTTACTGTCCCAGTGCTCAGTGATGCAGATGTTGCAGAAGTTGTGTCCACACGGTGTGGAGACTGGATCAGTGAAGACCTCCAGACAGATGGAGCACAGGAAATGATCTTCAGACTGCAGACAGCTGGCAGCAGACATGTCTACAAGCTGAGGACAAACATGAAACACACTTCCTGATTGTTTAACACCACTAAAACTCTTTTATACAGATGAACTTCCTGTAGCAGCAGAACGCCTCTGAAGCTTCTTAAATAAGCAACAGTGATGTCAACAAACAAGTTACAGAGTGATGCCATCCAAACCTAGAGGGTTGATGTCATACTTTATGTCACCGTGTTTGATACTTGATACTGAATCTTTCTCTACAAAATACATCAGCAGAGTCATTTTGGGTTTAATTATAATAATACTGCTTTTTATTTACAGGCGTCACTTCAGTCACTCTGTAAAGAAGTAATGGATCAAACAATACAGAGAATATACAAGAACATACATATATACACAGTGGCCATACACACACACACACACACACATACACACACACACACACACACACACACACACACACACACATACACAGGGGCAATACACACACATACACACACATACACACACAGGGGCTTGAAATCATTTTAACAGGGAACCAGTGAAGTTGATGAAGAGCAGGAGTGATGCGATCTTTAGAGTCCAGCTGAATTCTGGACTAATTCAAGTTTGATGCTTGTGTGTGCAGGACGACCAGAGAGCAGAGCATCATGGGATGTGACCAGGCTGTGAAGAGGAATGACAGAGATGTCAGGTGGAGGTGATGGGAGGAGGAGACAGGAGAGATGTGAGCTTCTGTGTGGTGTCAGGAGGAGATCCAGACTCTGGAGCTGAGGAGGAGGAGAAACTGTGGAGCTCTGCAGATAATCAGAGAGGAAACATCAAGTATGGAGTTTAGAATGTCCAGTAAACAGGAACACACACACACACACACATACACACATTCACACACACACACACACACACACACACACACACACACTCCCTCTCTCTCTCTCTCTCTCTCTCAGGAGTGTTCTCCATGTAGCAGTGAAATGGAAATATAAGACTTCATGTCCAGGAGGTAAAGTTAGATAATAAATCATGATTAAAGGCAAAGTATGCTCAAGAACACCAACATCTATTTAAACTTAAATTAAAGATAGTTCACTTATTCTCTTTCTCTTTCATCTGATGTCTTCTTTTTCTTTACATGTTTTTACAAGTTTCTCTTAAACATTATTCTTTGGCTCTACGCTCGTAATCCTGCCTGCTCACTTACAAATCAATACTAGCTACTGTGTGTGTGTGTGTGTGTGTGTGTGTGTGTGTGTGTGTGTGTGTGTAGTCTAAATCTTTATGGAGTCCTTGAACAGCAGAGACCTCAGTTAAACCATTTTTCTATCTATTCATTTCAAATCTAGAGCCTTGTCCAAAACTAACAAATGGGGACAGTATGCACACAAACACACACACACACACACACTGTCACATACACACACAAGCACACTCACACATATATACATTCACACACACATCGGCCTGATATTGATTTGCTCTGTTCCTCTGTTCCTGTTTGTGGCTCAGTCCCTTGATTTGTGCGTTGAGGACAGAAGCTCAGAGGAGACGTTCACTTGATTTAGAGAGCGGCTCTGTCTCACCTGGGGAACGAGCGAGAAGCAGAGCGGCAGAGAGAGAGAGAGAGAGACAGAGAGAGAGAGAGAGAGAGAGAGAGAGGGGCAAAGAGACAGAGAGAGAGGTAGCCGTCTTTATGTTACAGCAAATTACATATCCATCTCATATTATAGCTCTTTGGAGCCAGAGTCTCTTTCCCTCTACCTGCCCCTCTCTCTCTCTCTCTCTCTCTCCCTCCCCCTCTCTCTCTCTCATTACATTACGATCATTTGGCGGACACTTTTATCCAAAGCGACTTACATTACATTACCACCCTTCGCAGAGGGGGGAGCAATTAAGGTTTCGGTGCCTTGCTCAGAGGCACCTCGGCAGGGGCTCGAACCAGCGACCCTCCGGTTCCAAAGCGGAAGCACTACCCACTGAGCCACTGCCTCCCCCTCCCTCTCTCTCTCTCTCTCTCTCTCTCTCTCTCTCTCTCTCTCTCTCTCTCTCTCTCTCTCTCTCCCTCTACCTGTCTGTCTTTCTCCCTCTCTCTCTCTTTCTCTCTCTCTCTCTCTCTCCCCCTCCCTCCCGCTCTCTCCCTCTCTCTCTCTCTCTCCCTCCCTCTGTCACCTCTCTCTCTACCTCCCTCTCTCTCTCTCTCCCTCTCTCTCTCTCACCCTCCCTCTGTCACCTCTCTCTCTACCTCCCTTTCTCTCTCTCTCTCTCTCTCTCTCGCTCTCTCCCTCTACCTGCCCGTCTTTCTCTCTGTCTCTCTGTCTCTCTCTCTCTCTTTGTGCTGTCATCTTCAGTCACGTTCACCACAGTGTGAAGCTCTTCTCAGTCTCTAAAGAAGCTTAGAGGTTCCAGCTGTGCTCCTAAAGCAGAGGGGAGTGAAGCCTCACAGGTTGATGATGATGATGATGATGATGATGATGATGATGATGATGCTGCTGCTGCTTGATAATCAATCATCTAAATGTAGGAGAGACACTTGAGACGTGAAAGTGACAGAATGCAAAATAAACAATCATCTGTAAACGCAGACGTCTGGACACCTGCTGAAGTAATCACTCTAATTACTATTCAACCAACATCCCAATCAACCCTGGGCAGGAAATTATATGTTTCTGAGTTGTGGATATAAATCTGTTCTTCCTCCTGCCTGACGCTCCATCAGGGGGTTTAACCCTCTGAGGCCTGAAGAAGAGTTGAGTTTCTTTACTTCTACATTGCAGTAAAGAAACAAATACAGAGGAAAGATGTAATAAAAGTGAAATGAAAGTAAATAAAATCTATAAGAATGAAAACATGAAACAAAGTTAGGATGGAGAGAAGAAGAACAAAGAGCCATAAAATAGAAGAGAGATGAATGAGAGGAAAGAGCTGAAGAGCGTCTGAGCTCACACAGGCCGTCACACACACACACACACACACACAGGCCACACACACACAGGCCGTCACACACACACACACACACACAGGCCACACACACACAGGCCGTCACACACACACACACACACACACAGGCCACACACACACAGGCCGTCACACACACACACACACACACAGGCCACACACACACAGGCCGTCACACACACACACACACACACACAGGCCACACACACACAGGCCGTCACACACACACACACACACAGGCCATCACACACACACACACACACAGGCCATCACACACACAGGCCATCACACTCACACACGCTGTCACACACACACACACAGGCCGTCACACACACACACACGCACACACACACACACACACACACACACACACAGGCCATCACACACACACACACTGTCACACACACACACAGGCCGTCACACACACGCACACACACACACACACACAGGCCATCACACACACAGGCCATCACACACACACAGGCCATCACACACACACACGCTGTCACACACACACACAGGCCGTCACACACACACACACACACACACACACAGGCCATCACACACACACACGCTGTCACACACACACACAGGCCATCACACACACAGGCCGTCACACACACACACACACACAGGCCATCACACACACACGCTGTCACACACACACACAGGCCGTCACACACACACACACACACACACACACAGGCCATCACACACACACACGGTGTCACACACACACACAGGCCGTCACACACACACACACACACACACGCACACAGGCCATCACACACACACACAGGCCGTCACACACACACACACGCTGTCACACACACACACGTCAGCTTCCTGTGGGAGGTTTGAGCTTCTTCTTCTCTCAGGTTATTAGACGCAGCAGCTCAGGTTTGTTTCCTCCATCTGCACTGTGAGCCTGAATAGATCTACAGCACAGGAGGCACCGGGCCCTCACACACACACACACACACACACACACACACACTCACAGTGTCCAAGTTTGCCGACATCTAATAATGTTCTAGACAAAGGTTTAGTTTCTTGCAGACATCTGGCAAACACAGAGACTCAAGAGCCTGATGATTAATCTGTGTGTGTGTGTGTGTGTGTGTGTGTGTGTGTGTGTGTGTGTGTGTGTGTGTGTGTGTGGGTGTGTGTGTGTGTGTGTGTGTGTGTGTGTGTGTGTGTGTGTGTCTTAAGTTAAGTGCTGCTATCAATCTTCATCGAGGTGTTTCAAGGGAAGGAATCAAACTACCTTTATTTATCAGCCACACACACACACACACACACACACACGCTACCATCTGTCCCTATCAGAGACAGACTCAGAGAGAGACAGAGGTGTGTGTGTGTGTGTGTGTGATGCTTTTGTGTGTGTGTGTGTGTGTGTGTGTGATGCTTGTGTGTGTGTGTGTGATGCTTGTGTGTGTGTGTGTGTGTGATGCTTGTGTGTGTGTGTGTGTGTGTGTGATGCTTGTGTGTGTGTGTGTGTGTGTGATGCTTGTGTGTGTGTGTGTGTGTGAGGGCCCGGTGCCTCCTCTGCTATAGACTTATTCAGGCTCAAGTCTTCAGCGCTTTGCCCTCCTTGTCCTCCTTGTCCTCCTTGT
>NW_027467040.1:17500-20000 GCF_046128005.1 Genypterus blacodes | reverse complement strand
GACAGCAGAAGCTCTACAGCGCCCCCTGCTGAGCCGACCCACTCTGGCTCAGCTCAGATCCAGGTTCTGAAGGTTTAACATGGAGATGAAGACTGCAGACTAAAGTTGTGTGTGCTCCTCCAGTGTGAGGTTAGAATCAGGATAAGAGAGTTCATCAATCACACACACTCCGATCCCTGGCTTCCCCTCTCTCTCTCCCTCTTTTAAAGCTTAAAGTGCGTCTGCAGTTCATCCCTCAGGCTCTCCTCCTCCTCCTCCTCCTCCTCCTCCTCCTCCTCCTCCTCCCCCTCCTCTCTGGACTCCAGATGGTGCAGTGACAGTAACCCAGTGGTTTGGATGGAGACAGATGTTGGATTAAAACTCTATTTGCCCCTGAACACAAACAGACGTCTCCAACTTTAAACGGCTCTGTGGCTTTAAAGTTTTAGAAATACTCCAAGTATCGATTTGAGACCGGAGTCGCACTTCTTCTTCACTTTTAAAGAGGCTCCCAGGGCTCGCCGGTGGGCCGGGTTTATGTGGAGGAGGGGGGGGGTACGATCCAGTATGTGACCCAGAATCTGAATGTTGGGCTCACAGGGTCACCTGGAGACAAGGTTGTTATCGTTTACAAAACCCAAAAGCATTCTGTCAGTGTCTGTCTAGACCGTCTGCCTGCCTGTCTGTCTTTCTCCCTGTCTGCCTGTTTGCCTGTCTGCCTGTCTGCTCTGTGTTTGTGTCGCTCCGTTAAGAGTGAAACAAACTGCACACACACACACACACAGGCGTACAGGAGGATTTGTTATCATACACAGTTTATATGTATACATTTATATTTGTCAGGCTGTTGAGAGAAGAGGCTTTCAGGTGTTTCATGTATTTTGAACGTCTCTGCTTTATGGTTTTATTAGAACTTTGCCTCTCTTCTTCATCCGTCAGCCTGCTGTGACCTCTGACCTCTCTGAACCTTCTCACCTTCTGTTAAAAAGATAAAAATACAGCAAATGAAAACTAAAAGATGGAGGTCAGAAACTCATAAAAGTAAACTGAGACTGAACTGAAAATGAAACCAAGCTTGAAAGAAAAAAGAAAAGCTGATATGAAAACTAATAAAAAAGAAATGGAAGTGAAGATGAGCTTGGCCCTGCTGACAGGGAGGGAGGAGGGAGAGAGAGAGAGAGAGAGAGAGAGAGAGAGAGGATCCCATAAAGCCTCTGAGGAAACCTATAACACTGAACTCTCTGCCCCCAGGCTCTGTTAGTGCAGTGATATACATTAATGTGGGACACTAAGACTCTCACACACACACACACACACACACCCACACACACACACAGCAGGTACTACATCTGCAGCCCCGAGGGTTCAGGGACCAAGTTTGTGTTTGTAATCCTGTTTTTTTTCACTGGAATCGTTTCACAGCTTGACTTTAGTCCCATGATCTGATCTGATACTTCAAGAGATCCAACACACAACACAGAGAAGACTCAACAACAGAACCACACATGTGAGCTCTTTAGTGTCTCTGCTGGGTTCCTCCTCCTCTGTTCCTCCTCTCTTCCTCCTCCTCTCTTCCACCTGATGAAGTTCCTCTGAAACATATTTCACTCTGTTTGTTTTGCTGACTTCCCTCTTCAGTCCTGCTCCTTCTCCCTCTCTGAGCCCTGATCACATCTCCTCTGTAGATCTTCGTCTCTCTCTCATGTTGAATCTCCTGACTGCAGCGTTTCTGCAGCGGTGCTTCACGTAAACAAACAGCTGCCTCCTCCTCCTGCCTCCTGGTCTGAGACGCCACGCTTCCCTCTGCGCCTCCACAAAGTGTTTGTGGCCCATAAAGTGGTGAGGGGAACGTTTGTCTTTCCTGGCCAGAGAGAGCAGAGAGAGAGAGAGCAGAGAGAGAGAGAGAGCAGAGAGAGAGAGAGAGAGAGAGAGAGAGAGAGAGAGAGAGAGAGAGAGAGAGAGAGAGAGCAGAGAGAGAGAGCAGAGAGAGAGAGAGAGAGCAGAGAGAGAGAGAGCAGAGAGAGAGAGAGAGCAGAGGGAGAGAGCAGAGCAGAGAGAGAGAGAGCAGAGAGAGAGAGAGAGAGCAGAGAGAGAGCAGCAGCAGCAGAGAAGAGAAACACAGGAGGAGCAGGATGAGAGGATGAATCTGAGCTTCATACGTGAGCAGAGTTCAGGCGTGTTAAGGAGTGAGCAGGATCATCTTGGTCTGATTTTGTTTTCTCTCTCTGCTCACCTCTGCCTCTCCTCCATCTCTTCTTCTCTTTTCTGCTCTGTTGGCTCTGTGTCTCTCTCTTCCTCTCCTCTCGTCCTCTCAGGCTCTTCTCTCTGTTTTATGGAGCTGTAAATGGAGGGAGCAGGAGATAAAGAGGAGGAGGAGGAAGATCACTCCTCAGGCTCTTTATCTCACACTCACTCACTTCTATTTTCACTGTTCTCTCCCTCTCTCTCTCTCTCTCTCTCTCTCTCTCTCTACCTCTTTTTGTCTGTGTCTCTCTCTCCCTCTCTCTCCCCCTCTCTCTCT
>NW_027467039.1:162500-207417 GCF_046128005.1 Genypterus blacodes | reverse complement strand
CTCAGTGCCTTTTAGCAAATCTACTTCCACAAACCCTCCACTGCTGAAGCTCAAGCTGTGAGCTCTTAAACTCTCCCATTTGTTTGTTATGGAGCAGCTAAAGCTCATAAATCGTGATGACTTGACTGATAAGAGTCTTGGTCTTGGTTCTTTGGTTTCTGGGTTTAGGGGGGTGGGGTGTGTGTGTGTGTGTGTGTGTGTGTGTGTGTGTGGGGGGGGGGGGGTCGTGTTCACAAATAATGATATGACAGCGCTCGGCTGGAGAAATGACATATGTGAATTCTTTAACGGTGATACGCCGCAGCATATGTGAGCCAGTTGAGCGTTGCCTTAGATCAACAAGTCATCCAAGACCGAACAGGAGATAAGAAAGCTGGGAGAGGAGGGGAGGGGAAGGGAGGGAGGGAGAGAGAGAGAGAGAGACACACAGAGCCCCCCCCCCCCCCGTGGATGTGTTTCTGTTGTCTTGAGGCCGAGGCTAGGTGCAGACATTCCTCGGACCTCACAGCAATCCCTGAAATTTCCTGCTCCTCTCTGTGACCGATGCCCCTGCCCTTCTTCTTTCCCTCTTTTCCTTCCTCCCTTTCCTGCCCCCCCCCCCCACCCTCCCCTGGCGGGAGTTAATTTGCACCATGTGTTCTTTAATGGAGAGAAAAGAGGAGAGAGGAAAAACAGGCCCCTGGTGGAAGCGTGTGAACCCGATACCACTGTAAATCTCCACTTCCACGGCATTAACCTCTCTCTCTCTCTCTCTCTCTCTCCTCTCTCGCCCCTCCCCCCCTCCTGTTCTCCCTCATGCTTTTTTTTTCTTTTTTTATTGGCATGTCACACATTGGACAAGCTGGAAATTACACTGGGCCGAGCCGCGAACCAGCGGTGAGACGCTCCAGATACCCACTTACAGCCCGGAGAGGGGGAGAGTGGAGGGCGGGAAAAGGGAAGAGAGACACAAAAACAAGGAGGGGGGAGGGAGGGAGGGAGGGAAGAGGCGACGTAAGGTGGGAAGAGGGGGAGAGGGAGGAGTAAAATTAGCTGTCCATTTTCAGAGCAGAGGCCAATCCAATTAAAGCTTGACCAATCCACGCAAATGTGTTTAGTGTCTGGTTACCGTGCCGATGGCTGGGTGGCCACGCGGAGAGACGAGAGAGATTCCCCCCCTCGTGCGTACCGGCGAGTCGCCTAATGTGCTTTCCAGAGATACAAAACAACAGAACAAACGCTGAGCTAAAGGGAAAGGGGGGAAGAATGGGGGATGATGTCACATTCCTCGGTACCTACTGTGGAAACCATCGAGGAGATCCAGCGATTGTGAGAAACTACTGAGGTTCGCCCGCTTCAAAGGAGACTTCACCCTCTAATTTAGCATGAACCCCCTCCCCCCCTCCGACTGGGGATTGGGCTGTTTTGGTTGTAACAGGAAGACGTGGTGGGGCAATAAAACAGGCCCTGTCATTATTCATGTATACGAGCCTGCCATTGGTCCTTTAGGTTGGGAGTGTATCAAACCTGACTACCTGTCTCTCTGTCTCGGTCTCTCTGCCCTTGTTTGTTTCCTACCTTCCTCATCAAACCAGGTGCCGAGGAGGAAGATAGCCCCGCCGTGTTCGCTCGTCTCCCTTTCCCAGATAAAACGTCGCGGCGAAGAGCGCAGAGAATTCGCCTCAGATGTTAGCAGTGACACCGCGGCGGACATTTTGGCTCGTGTGATGTGCCAGATGAGAAAAGGCGGCGGGGCGGGCAGCGGGCGTCTTCGTCTGAGGCGCCGCTGAATATTTCAACCGCTCGGCAACAAGGGGTGAAATTAGCACTTGGATACCGAAGGCCGGGGCGACATCTGCCACACGGAGCGACACGACGCATCTGCATGTATGCGTCTGCGTGGCGAGAGATGGAGGCGAGGCGGGGAAAGTAAAGTCAGCTAATGAAACTCCTCGGGGGGCCGGTGAGCGAGAGGCATCTCTGCTGAATAATTTAGCAGTGTCGGGTCAAAGAGGTGGCTATCGACTGGGCCTTTACAGAGCATCATCAAACCGCTCTGGCCGCTGGCCTGGACCCCTCGGCTCCTCCCACTCCCCCCCCCCCCCCCCTCGCTCACCGTGTCAGGAGCCCCCCCCCTCCCTCCATCTGGGAAGGTAATCACCACACATAAGAACACACACCAAACTCCATTTTGATTCCAGCCCCATCTCCCCCCTCCCTCCCCCTCTCTTCCTCCTCTATCCTGGAGAAGGAGCTAATCCTATTGGCTGAAGGAGCGGTTTCCATAGCAGCATTTAGCTAATGCACAGGGAGGGCAGTATGGGTGAGACAAAAAAATGTTATCTGTCCAAAAGGAAGAAAGGAGGGAGAGAGGGAGGGAGGGCGAGCTGAGAGGGAGGTGGGGTAGGTTTGGTTCTTTCCCCCGGAGCGGAGCTGCGTGCCGCCTCCTGCCTCCTGCGCTCACTGAGTCTGAACTGTGTTGTTATCTCAACCTTGCCATTTGTGTTGCTTTTATTTATTCATGCCGGCGCTCGCACGGACCATCAATCTAACCCGCGTCCGCCAAAGACAGACGGAGCCGCCGTGCCGTCCTGGAGATCCGTGCTCGGCTCCATCTGATGTGAGAAACACGCCACGCTCGCAGCCCGTGTCCGTTTAAGAACACACCTCTGTGGAGAGAGAGAGAGAGAGAGAGAGAGAGAGGGCGAGCGAGCGACCGCTGCGGCGCCTGACCCGACACCTGGGATAGATGACCTCATGCTATTACAAAGAGCAGCGTTAATGCTCACCTCAAGGAAATTTTAAGCGTGTAAAGACAGAGAGGGCGGGGGGGAACGAGAGGGGAGGGCAGAGTGTGTGTGTGTGTGTGTGTGTGTGTGTGTGGGGGGGGGACCTCATGGTGGAGCATTAATCAAAACGTTCATAATGGGAAGAGTCACCTGATCCTGCCTGAGCAGAGGCAAGAAGCAGGGATCAGGCTCAGAGGCTCCAGTCAGCCTCAGCAGCAGGGGGGAGAGGGGGCGGGGCTATTTGTCAAGTAAAGCCAGGTAATGTGAGCTGAATTAATTTGTCAGAACTGGAAAAATAACACATTTCCGCTTAACACTCACACACAGCTCCAGAGCGGCGTGTGAGCATCCAGAGGAGCTGCAACCAGAGCAGCTCGGATGGCCGCCGCTGTCTACAGGCGCTCAGATGCCCTTGTCAACACAGCTCACACACACACACACACACACACACACACACAGAGAGAGCGCACAAAGACGAGCAGACACTTGAGCCCGAGCCACACACACACACACACACACACACACACACGTGAAAGGTTGCACCTCCACATGTTCCTGCCTGTGAATCGTATGAGCTCGCTTACAGCCGCTGAGTGCAGAGACGAGATGAAGAGCACATCAACATCACACACACCATATTGGCCCTAATGACTGCCCCCCCCCCCCCCCCCCTCCCCCCTCCCCTTATAGAGGGGGCAGCGCTCCACTCGATAAATATTAACAAGAAGAGCGACTGATGGCCGTGCTCACTGATCCATAATTGCATTTCAAAATGTTGGATGGGGGAGGGGTGGAGGTGGGTGGAGGTGGGGGGTCTCTGAGGGGGGAGAGGGGAGGGGAGACATGTGTGTGAAGGAAAGATGGACGTGCAAACCAACACGCTCCGGCCTTCATCGACCCGCCGCCGCAAGCATCACAGGCCGCTTCAACACGTTACAGACGCAGAAAAGGAAGGAAACCCACTAACCGCTTGGTCTCGGCACAGGAAGTGAAGCGTCGGTGCCGGTTTCTGAATATTTGTCAGACGAGCTCGCCTCAAACTAATTAGCTAGCAGATCTCATTGTTAGGCTAATTCTCAGCGTGCGTTGGATTCCATTAAGGCCGAGGAAAAAGAGCCAATAAGAGCCGCTTTGAGTGTGTGTGTGTGTGTGTGTGTGTGTGTATTTATGCACATATATTTGCATCTTTATCAATCATTTTTAATTATGGGCTTTGAATGGACAGATTTCAACAGGACACAGAGACGTGTGTACGTGTGTGTGTGTGTGTGTGTGTGTGTGTGTGTGTGATACGCTATTAACATTTGGGGGGGGGGGGGGGGGGGGGGGGGGGGGGTTGGGTGAGGGGGGGGCTATGTGTGTGAGGAAAAGGTGCTACAATACAGCTGAAGAGGCTTTGCAGCCACACACACACACACACACACACACACACACACACAGCTGAATACACACGTGACCCCCTCCCCCCTGAGATACAAAGCAGCAGAATGAGCCTCAGCATGTTCGGTGTGTTAATATTCGATCAGGCAGCCAAACACACAACACACACGCGATGCCAAACCCTAATCAATAATCAATAAGAGCTTAGGTTTATAGGTCCGTCCATTATCCCCCGCTGGACACAACTATTGTTTCCAACGCACTCTGTCAATTAGATTGATGTACACCAATTACCTCTGATAATACATGTGTGTGTGTGTGTGTGTGTGTGTGTGTGTGACATGTTATTAGGCCTTAATGGAAGCCAGAGCAAACACGCTCAATCACACGTGAGGGCGAACGCCTCACGGGCAGATGTGCTCTCACACACGGCGAGCAGAGCAAACAGCATTCGCTCAAGCCAGCGGCGTTTGTAATCCCCGACGCACACGGACGCCGCAAACGTAAAGGATACACGGGCGAGAAGAAGACGAGGGAGGAGCCTTCGTCCTTTAAGCTAATCAGGACGCCAACATACAAACTGGACCACTGGATAATTGTATTTTACACCGCATCTAATTAAATGTCCATAAGCAGGGAGATCCAACAGATGAGTGTGTGTGTGTGTGTGTGTGTGTGTGTGTGGTGTGTGTGTGGTTGTGTGTGGGTGTGCTCCTCAATCCCTTCCAGCAGTACAGCCCCGTGTTCCCAGGGGGGGAGCAACGCTGCAATCACTCCATTAGTGAGAGAGGGAGGGGGAGACAGGGATGCTGGGAGAAAGCAGGGGATGAGGGATGAGGAAGGAAGGAGGGAGGGAAGGAAGGAGGGAGGGAGGATGGAGCACAGCTGACTTGGCCAATAACAGCAAATGAGGTTAGATACAAGCAGCGAGGGAGGAAGAGGGTCAATGAGCGGCGAGGACATGGACACAAAGACTCCAACCAGGGGAGGGAGGGAGGGAGGGAGAGGCAGAGGGAGGGAGAGGGAGAGGTGAGTGACAGCAGATAAAGAGGAGAGGAGATGAAGTGCAGAGGCAGACAGATGAGAGAGGGAGAGAAATGGAGACGGAGGAGACGATGGAGGCAGGAAAGCAGAGCGGAGTGTTTGAAAGCCAGGGTCACCGCTCAACGCTCGCTCACCGCACCATGCTTCTCCCTCCACACACACACACACACACACACACACACACACACACACACACACAGGTCTGCGTATCAGCCTGTGTGTGTGTACGTGTATGTGCATCCATAAACAAACGAAGGCACCCCCACACACACACACAGAGCACGGTAACGCAGATTACACGGCGCAGGAACACAAACACGCCGAGATACGAGCGCGCCGACACGTCCGCCGCCAGCAGGATCGCTGCATCATTCTCATCAAATATAGATTGTAAACAAATTACAAGGTCACGGTGAGCGGGAGTAAACCGGAGCGAGCCCTGCTGGAGGAGGAGGAGGAGGAGGAGGAGGAGGAGGAGGAGGCGCTGCATTAGTGTGAGGGCTTTGTGACGGACGCCGCTCTTAAGAATCTGAAGATTAAGAACGCCGCTGCCCGACTCGCTGGCGTTTAATCGACCTAATTGCCGACATCAGAGCGGGTCAAAGCCTTTTAGCGCTCTGAAATCACATCACCTGCTTTTATAGACTGGCATTAGATGCATTTCCTTGTTATTAATTGTGGCAGTAATCACAACAACGATCTGCGTTTGATTAGGAGCTAAACAGGAAGAGGAAGAGGAGAGCCAGCGCCTCTGACTCTGCCTCTGTTTAATACCTCTGCCGCTTAAAATGGCCTCCCACTGGTCACCTCTGTATCCGGGCAGACATTTTAGAGGGGAGGCGGGCGACAGGGATCCATACGGCCGGATCAATATGTCACACGGGTCGCGGCCGGCATCGCTGCTGCCGCTGTTGAGCAAACAAACTGGAATGATCGTCCGCCGAGTCGGAGAACGACCTCCAGTAATGCCTCAGCATGGATTTCCTTTATTTTGTACGACACTGTATCGTATCAAGTCTATCATCTGTGTGTGTGTGTGAGAGTGTGTGTGTGTGCGTAAGAAGCACAAACAGTGACGCACGAGAGAGAGAGAGAGAGAGAGAGAGAGAGGCAGGTTTCAATCCTTGTTCGTCCGTACGCAAAAGAGATTGATGGCTGCGTGCGGGATTTCTACACACCGCTAATTGGATTCACAGGTCATTAGATAAAGTACACGAGTGAGACTGTTACAGCCTGAAGACTGAGAGGGAAGAGAGAGAGGGGAGGGAGGGAGGGAGGGAGGGAGGGAGAGAGAGAGAGGGAGGGAGGGGGGGGGCAATATTGATGAGGTTGTTTGGTTGGGAGCCAATGAAATCTCCTCCCTCTCCTCTGCTGCTGCACCTATGAAGCTCCGTGCACACCAGGGAGGAAGGAGGGAGGAGGAGGTGATCGATAATATGTGTGGTGAGGAAGAGAGAGGAAAGAGGGAAGGAGGGGGTGAGGGAGGGGGTGAGGAGATAGGAAATAAAGAGCGTTGTGAAGCGTGATGCTCCACTGTTGTGTCTTCTTTCAATGTGTTGTCGGGGGAAAGAGGAGGCGAGACCAGATGAGATTAGGCCCCCGATTAAGAGCCGCAAAACAGGGAAGAGCGGAGCGGAGTGGGTCGGTGGAGCGGGAGGATGACGGGGGGAGAATGGAGGGGAAGAGGGGGCGTGGCTACCAGTTTGTGTTCTGTGTGTTGTTATGTGGCGCAGAGTCGTTACGCTTGGCGGAAAACTGTGTGCACTTGTTTGGAGAACCAGCGGGACGTGTCGTTTTAACATAGGAGGACACGGGTACAGTCTGCTCACACACACAGGCATGCAGATGGCTGTTCATTAATTACAGATGGATGGGGGAGGGAGAGACGGAGAGTGAGAGACAAAGCAAGCGAGGAAGAAAAGAGAGAGAGAGGTCAGAGCTAGTGTTCTCCCTCTTCTCTCTCCCTGGACAATTACCTCTGCCTGCCCCAGACCTCTTCTGCTGCTCTTAATCAAGGTGCAAGTGTGTGTGTGTGTGTGTGTGTGTGTGTGTGGTGTTCCTGCCACCCTCAGCACTCTCTAGCAGCAATCGGATTAAGGCCCTGCTGCTGTGGGCCGGGCAGCCGTCCCCTCCTCTGCCTGCAGCTCACCTTAAAACCCCTCCTACACACAACAACCAACCTTGCCACACGTACACTACAATCATATACGCACATTAAACATACACACACGCACACCTTTCCCAGAATGGTGCGTGTGACCTTTGGCGCTGACCTCCCATCATCACCCTGGCTGTTGGCAGCCATTACTTGGCCCCCCGGGGCCCGGCTGACCCTCAGTGCGCCCCTGCACCGCTCACACACAACAAAGCTGTTCGAAGACGCTGCCACGTTTACATTGACACTTCATACGGCGGCGACAGGTCTGTGGATTATTACATTCCCATTGTTCTCTGCTCATTAAGGCTCCGTCACTTCACCACAAACTGAGTCAGAGTCTCCATTCATGTCCACTGAACTCTGTATGCTAACTAATGAAACACTCCGAGAACAAAGGACTAATTAAAAGCACTTTTGGTTTAACATTGATTTCCTCCTCCCGCACTGAGCTGAGTTTGCGTTTGGTTTCACCTGCAGCTTCTTCGCTCAGGCAGAGCCGAGGCGCTGACCTCCCACAAACGCCACCGTTAAAGAATTCATTATGAGGCTGAGGATGTGAGAGCCAGCGCCGCTCTCTCCCCCGTGAAAAGCATAATTGCCGGATGACGGGATTAAAATAGATTGTGTCACAAGGCAGAATCGGAACGGACGGGAATTTGCAACATGCAAAAGGAGGCGAAGGCACATTTGTGTTTCCTCGCCCGTGAACGTTTTCCCGTTACGAATTTAACTGGGAAACAAATACAAACACCAGGGCGGCTGAGCGAATTGGAATGCGGCCGTGGCTTCGGCCCACACGATGAAGGGCCGGGGCGAGAAAATGAGAAAATGAGTGCGTTTGTGATTTTAGGTGTCCCATTACCGTGGAAACAAGCATCACTCTATTCCCCCAACTGATCCGACCTGATGAATAAGCTATTCTTCTCTGCTAATTAAAAACTAATTTCTTTCTTTATTTGGCAAAAGGGGCAATTTGGCTACTTTGAGCTGAGAAAAAAAAATCCAATAAAAACTTAACTGGTGCAAAACCCCCCTTCATTAAATCAATAAAGTGCTTTGACAAGCATCTTTGTTTCCATTACAGGCGTTACTTCACTGCCAGTGGACTGAGAAGTGGAGGAACAATCCTTCTCCGCTCTCTGATGGATTTTAGCTTTCATTTTCTGGTTATATAATGAGTCGGCCTTCTTCTCAAAGCCGCCCTCATGCTATAGAGAGAGAGAGAGAGAGAGAGAGAGAGAGAGAGAAAGCAGGCTGGAGGAGAATGGAGCCCAGAGTTTTTTGGAGAGACGTTTAGAGGAAGTACGGTTGGCAGATAAGGATGAAGTGTGTGTGTGTGTGTGTGTGTTTGTGTGTGTGTGTGTAGGGGAAGGGGTTGGACGGGTGGCACGGCGTCGCACCACAGACCGGGCACAAGCAGGAAGTGGAAGCCTACTCACCAGCTTGAAGTCCTGAATGCTACATATGAAGTAGGGAGTGTTGGGTCGCCGACTCTCGATGTACACACAATCTGGATGAGACAGAGAGTGGAGGAGGAGGAGGAGGAGGAGGAGAAGAAGAAGAAGAGGAGAGAAAACAGGAAACACTGGAGTTAGACAGGAAGAACTCGCCAAACTCAGCGACACGTTGGTTTTGCATGGTGGTACCTCGGCTGAAAAGAAACGTTTCCTCCTCGAGTCAAATTCAATTGGAATGCAAGTAATAGGATTAAGGAGTTTTGGAGCAGCGAGAGCTTTCCTTTCCAAAGCAAACATTACACCCAGGGGGAATTATGTTATTGTTCCACTCCATTTAGACACAAAGTGAGCAACACTGGCTTTAACCCCGCCCCCACCTCACCCCCACCCGCACTGTGACCTGGGGTCCGAGAAAATGACAACTTCTCTCACCGCACACACACACACACACACACACACAAACAAACACACAGAGAGAGAGAGAGAGAGAGAGCTGGCCTTGATTAGTGGCCGAAAATATTCCCACCCGCCCTCCTGCCTGCCCTCCATTCAGTTCTTTAAACTTTTGTGGAATTACACAATCCTGGCCAAGTGTAATAAGCACTGCTGTCTGATTGTGTGTGTGTAGAGGAGGAAGAGGAGGAGGAGGAGGAGGAGGTGGCCGGCCCTGGCTGTGGAGTGTATATTGAATGTGACTGGTGGTATGACCGGGTCGTGAACCCTCATCGCCTCAACAAAAACATTCACGCTTTCAGAGGACAAACAGAGGAGGAGGAGGAGGGAGGGAGATGAAGTGCGAAGGGCTCACGGTTACTGCATAGAGCCCTGGCACGGC
Organism: Genypterus blacodes; assembly: GCF_046128005.1. NCBI lineage: Eukaryota > Metazoa > Chordata > Actinopteri > Ophidiiformes > Ophidiidae > Genypterus > Genypterus blacodes. Next base: position 197,775 of record NW_027467039.1, on the reverse strand, counting down.
ACTTTCCAGAAAGAGCCACGGTTGGATTTATTGCATAAAAAGAGATTTGAATCCTCTGGAGTCACATTAACATAATGGCCTTTCATTCAACTTTGGCTCTTAGTTGAAAGACAAAACCAAACGTGTGATCAAACTGAGTAAGAATGGATTTACTCTGCTGCTGTGAGGGGAAGCTCTCCAGGCTGATCGGGGGGGGAAGGCATTCAAACGCAAACCCAACTGAGTGAAAAATAGATCACACACACACACACACTGAAGTCTGACATTTCTATTCAAATGGAAGTAACTCTACCAGCTGAAACCCTCTGACTGATCCTAGATCCTCGCCGGAGCAAAGTCTTCCTTTCCTTCTGATGCCAACACGCTCTTCACCACCGCTGCACGCTTTCAATCAAGCACAGCCACCGCGCCGGTTACCCCCCGACGACACCGAGCGACTGTTGCCGGCGCTTCATTCCACCTCAAGGCGTGAGCGTTTGCTTCTTCTGCTGGCTGAAGCCGACATCGTCTGTTATTTATTTGTTTGTGTCAACAGAGTTATCGATCCGGCGCTGGTTTATCTCGCTGCTTCAAGCGGAAAAAGGGGGTGGGGGAGGGGCGGGGGGCGAAGATATTAAATAGCTTTGACACCCAAGATACCATTTGTAGAGGGGCTGGTTTGTATAAGTGCAGCTGTGACATCATAGGCTTTGTTTTGCCTTTTTTTCAGAGGCTCTCTGTGTGTGTGTGTGTGTGTGTGTGTGTGAACCCACGGTGGGCTTGTTATCTGCTATGGGCTGAATGAGCTATTCTAAGGGGAGGGTGTGTGTGTGTGTGTGTGTGTGTGGGAGGGGGGGGGGGTTTATCGGCGTGGCTGGCTCTGAGTGACGCATTATATCTCCCTCACCGCTGCCCTCCTCTCCATTTTCCTCCTCTGCCTCCTCTACACCGTCCCTGGAAGTCATTTACAAGATAACATGAATGAAAATATCCATCAGTGCTATTGTGCGATCTGTGAGCGACACAGCTTGTGTGTGTGTGTGTATACTGAGAGAGAGCGACAGAGGGAGGAAGAGGGAGAGTGTAAAGGAGGGAGGGAGCGGGCGGGAGAGAGGGAGGGAGGAGGGGAGGAGGAGGGCTGAGAACAAAAGAGACTAATCTGAATGAGAGGACATGTTTCAGAGGAGTCAAATCGGGGGAATTAGGGTTTAGTGTCCCTTCACCTCGCCTGCACATTCATTTAGAGAGGCCAGGTCTCCTCGTCTGCAGCCCACAGCACATCAACAGGCGCAGAGAACACACAGCCGGGGCCAACACACACACAGACACACACAGAGACACACAGAGAGAAAGAGAAAGAGACAGGGATCTGGTTTAATCGCTCACAGACAGCCAGCCGCTCCATTCTTCCCGTGTCAAAAGCACATTCCAAATTCATCCCGGCGCTAAAACTCTCTCTCCGCTCCCTCAAGGGCATTTTACTGCAAATGACTACAACTCCAGGCTCAATGAACGTGAAAGTTAAAACCCGGCTAATGCGCCAAACCGCCGTTTGAAGGAGGAGGAGGAGGAGGAGGAGGGGGAGGAGGAGGAGGTGGAGTGGATGGTTGGAGTGGGCCGCTCCGCTCCTCTAGGGGTCCGCCGGGCTTGTTAAACATTCCTGCCATTTTGTGCGTTTCAAAAGTGGGTCTCCTCGCTCAAGTGGAGAGGGGGCGAGGAGGGGGCGAGGAGGGGGAGAGGAGGGGGGCTTTAGCTGCGGCGGTGTCGTGGTGGGGGTCTGCGATGGGGGATGGGTGGGGTTTGTCTCCTTTTAGGGTTGAAGTGCATGCTGGAGAGAGAGAGAGAGAGAGAGAGAGAGAGAGAGAGAGAGAGAGAGAGAGAGAGAGAGAGAGAGAGAGAGAGAGAGAGAGAGAGAGACAGAGAGAGAGAGAGAGCCTTGTAGTCTCTCTCTCTCTCTTCATCAGCAGCCACAAGTTCAACTTATTAACCACAAAAAAAGCCCAAATCCACCACCGACTGCCACGCGACAAAGGCGACGGCGAGCCAGAGAAAGTTCACTCCACTTTGACGGCGAGGAGTAACGGCGGATCTCCTAAGCACAGCCGGTCTGACCTGAACACCTCGCTGTAACCCGACACCGCCGCTCGCTGTCTCTCCGATTACACTGTCACTGCTGAGTTCAAGAAACTGAATATTCATTGTTCTGAAGGCCCCCTCCCCCTCCCCCCCCTCTCCCCCCTCCCCTGCACACACACACTTGTATACACACCCCGCTCTCCTCGGCTGTAGCTCATTGTTCAGCCAGCCATTCTCTTATGGCTGCCAAGCATGTCTAATCTAAAACACACCTAGGCTCAGCAAAAGAACCCTGCTGCACTACTCTCTCTCTCTCTCTCTCTGTCTCTCTCTCTCTCTCTCTCTCTCTCTCTCCCCCTCTTACCCTCTCTCCCTATCTTTCCCTCCCTCTCTCTCTGTATCAAGCAAATAAGCAGCAGTTTAATTTGCTGCAGCCTCACGGTTGAGGGGAGGGGATGGTTTGTAGATAATATCGCCTCCCTGTTCTTTTTTTATTGAGCCGGCAACAATGGAGAAAGTCACATTGTGAACACGGCCGTACATGCCAATGTTTTGTAAACAGGAAGCGGGGAGGGAGGGCGGCTGCTGCTGCCGAGGCACGAGATCGGAGCGGTGCGGCAGGAATGGGTGTGGATCTGCGATGCAAGTCGTGGCTGATTAAATCAAGTGGAGTGTGTGCTGCAGGTGCGGAGCGTTAGCCACCAGGCAGGACGCACCTGCATTGTTAAAAGTGGCACTCGGCTCAAACTGCCAGCGCGCACAGGCGGGCGTACGCAGACACGCGGCGAGGCTCGTGACAGGAGAGCCAAATCCCCTCGGGTGTGCGTGTACTAAAATTAAATAGCACAGGGACTGCAATAAGGGAACCACAGGGGTGTGATGGGGACACGAGGGCCGAGGAAGAGGAGAGCGCTCCGGAGATTCAGGGGGAGGGGAAGTGAGCGAGCGTGCGCGTTTACTCATCAACCACCCACCGCAGTGCCTCTGTTAAGGGGACCGGCTCCTGACCCGGGCTTCCTGTAGGGTGCGGCCCCCCTGTGGGCTGCCATAACGCTCCTCGGCCCTTAAGAAGCCTGGGATACGGGATTCTTCCGCAGCTTCCCTTCCTCTCTCTCCTCTTCGATCATCTCTCCCGATAGCTTTCCCATCTCAGTGGAAAGCAGCGGGGAAATACCTGGCAAGTGATAGCATCAGCTCTCTACAGCAGGGCAGACCTACAGCTGACTGAGCTCCTCGGGAGAACAGGCTCTTTGACAACACCCCCCTCCCCAACACACACACACACACACACACACTCTCCACCCTCCTCTCCCTCTCGGCTAGCCCACGCTTTCTCATTTAGCAGTCGGCAGGTGGTTGGATTTCACTAAAAAGCCTTTTTCCCAGAGTCTCTGCGGTGGAGAGGAGAGGGATGGGAGCGGGGGGGGAGAGAGAGAGAGAGAGAGAGAGAGAGAGAGAGAGAGAGAGAGAGAGAGAGAGAGAGAGAGAGAGAGAGAGAGAGAGAGAGAGAGAGAGAGAGGCTTTTTAAAAATAGATCTGTTGGGTTAGCGACAGGATACAGACTCTCACCGCTGTGTTTCAGTTTGAAATCACTCCAGTGGGCCGTCCCCTAAGTTAGCTTGTTAAGAGCAAAGTGATCGATGAGCGGCACAGGGGGTTGCCACGCCAACACACTCCTGGCTTCATATGTTCCTGTAGCAGAAAACTCAATCCTGCACTTCCTGAATTATGCACGACACGCCGGCTTCACACTCAGACTGCATATCAATCTGCTGCTCTACGTAGAGGGTTTACATCTGAAGGCACGTTTACTTTGGTCGCAAATGGAGTGTGTGTGTGTGTGTGTGTGTGTGTGTGTGTGTTGGAACAAAGATGTCACTTTTTCACCCCAGTGAAGTGAAACTCTCAGCTAATATGAGCCGCTGGGGTTTGGTGTGTGTGTGTTGGTGTGTGTGTGTTGGTGTGTGTGTGTTGGTGTGTGTGTGTGTTTGTGTGTGTGTGTGTTCTGGTAGTCAACATGGCCACATAGAGCAGCCGGTGAGAGAGGGGCCGCTCCACATGGCTGCCAGAGCAAATGGCCCCCACACAGCCTGACGACCACAACATCTGCAGGCCAGCTAGGATCCATACTAAGAGGGTTAGATGAAGGAGGAGGAGGAGGAGGAGGAGGAGGAGGAGGAGGAGCTACGGTGCTCTAATGTTGGATTGGATCAATTTCACTTGGATATTATTGCAGTAAATAAGATGTTAGTTCCAAATCTGAAGTATTATTGCCTACTTTCATGGCCAACCTCTCTACATTAAGATCACATGCTGCTCATCCTGTCGCTCCTGCATGTGAGCGTGCACGGTAGTGATGCAGATGTGAGAGAATCAACAAGAGCAACACGACAACCGACATTCAACTGAGAGAACAAAAGCTGCTGCCTTCTAACAAAAGATACGGCAGGTCTGTGTGTGTGTGTGTGTGTGTGTATGTGTGTGTGTGTGTGTGCCTGCGTGCGTGTGACCACCAACAGTTGCTTCTGTGTCTGAATAAGGAAGGTGGGGGTGTGTGTGTGTTTGTGTGGATGGGAGGAGGGGGGGCTGGTTATCTAGTGTCTACGTGTATGTGTGTGTGTGTGTGTGCGCGCTTGTGTGCATGACACACACAAATACACACACTCCCTTGGGTTCTGTGGTGGCTGCGGCAAGAAGCGCCAGCTGTCCACATCAACAACTCCCCAAACACACACACACACACACACACACACACACACACACACACACACACACACGGTGTTTTCCTCAGACTGCTCTGCGATCTTTCCGCTGCGTTAAGAAGCGACGCCGGGCCTGAGAAAGCTTCTAAATGAAAGAGGATCTTATTACCGCGTCCACGCCGGACGTCCTCCTTCATGCTACTTAAGCCTCGCCGTGCCTACTGCCGGCGGCCATGTTGTGTGACGAACAGAGAGAGAGAGATGGAAGGGCGAAAGGGGAGAGGGGCAGGTGGTTTCCATTAGCTCGCTCCATTTTAAACAGGCCAACCAGTCAGTCATTTAGAAGGGAAGGAGACACGCCATGGCAGCCGGCCACCTGCAGAGCCCAGAGGAGAAGGAGGAGGAGGAGCAACAGGGCTGTGATGGATACAGCTGGAGGGGGAGGAGCCTCCTGTGCGTCTTCATCAGAGTGTGTTTGTGTGTTTTACTGCATGAGAGTGTCAGAGTGTGTGTGTGTGTGCCATAAGCTCAGAGTGTGTTCGTGTATAAACCAGAGTCAGACTTTGGGTTTGAAGGTTCTGCTTGGTTACGGCCAATCAAGCTAATTGGAGTTATTAATCTTTAGCAGTTTAATTAAGAGACCACATCCTGGCATCATCAAGTTAAAGCTGAGCCTGAAACGCTTTGGCAGAGAGTCTGAGTTAACGTGCTACAGGACCAATGTGTGTGTGCAGAGATGGGTTACCGCATGTCTGTGTGTGTGTCTGTGTGTGTGAGGGAGAGAGAGTTTTACTGCCTAAGATTTGTGTGTGTGTGTGTGTGTGTGTGTGTGTGTGTTTTGGTGCTAGGGTGTCTCCTATTGATCCCCCCCATGGCGGTGTGTATAATCTCCAGAGAGAGAATCTATAATCTGGAGTGGAGGTCGGGGGGGGGGCGGGTGTGTGTGGAGAACAGGCTCTGGCTCTGGAGGCGTCAGGCTCAGCCACCGGGCACGGATCAATCCACCGCGTCTGCTCACACCGCGTCTGCTCGCACCGCAACTGGTGGTTTTGCTCCAACAGCCGACCCGTGCAAACGGCCGCCGGACGTGCGGCCGCCATCTCAGACTCTCACACACACACACTGGCCCACCTATTGGCAGAATGCACTTCTCCCCTCTTGCCTCCCCCGGCCGATCGATGAGCGCTAAGCTGTCTGAACGCGTCTTCAGCAGAACAGAGAGGCTGAGATGAGAGAGGCAGGACGATGGAGCTCCAGAGTGTGAACACTGTCTGAAAGCTTAAGCCTGATTTCAGATCTGTGTGTGTGTGTGTGTGTTTGTAAAATCACTGTGACAGAAGGACCTTTACGTTTCATTTCCTTTAAAATAATTACCATCATCCCTGCCCCCCCCCTGCCCTCCTGTCTGTCTGTCTCAATCCCCTCCCAGGGTGGTCAGTTTTACATATTGTGTGTCACTCGACGCTATAAAGGGATTTCACATTTAGTAAAGCATAATCCAGGCCGGCTTTGTGCCGATCTAAGCTCCGTACATCCAATCTGATTGCAAGAAGTCTGCTAGCGGTGACCGAGCGGTATGAGAACACACACACACCCACACACACAGGGCTCATCACTTGAACAATAAGCAGAGGAGACAGCAGGAGGTCAGCGGCGGTGGTGGAGAGATCGTCCGTGTTGACAATAGGTGGTAAATTACAAAGCGGTGCAGCGGCGGCGGCTGAAGCTGAAGCTGCTGCATCTGCTTCCACGATCCTGTCCCGTCCCTAATCTAAACCAATCTAACAGCTCCTCCGCTCTGCATGCTGGGAGCAGGATGCGGCACCCGGGCCCCTCCAGACCTGTCATGCTAAATGAAGGGGACGACAGGAAACATAAAAATTCCCCATCAATCAGCCGACGGCTCTCCTGCTTCGCTCGGAAATAGAAATATAAATATTGGACGGGGCTAATCCTCCCTCCACGCTGGACTCTGTTTATATGCCTTTTGAATGTTTCATTGATGTGACTGACTGCCTCCACTTCACCCCCCTCCTCCCTCTCCCCCCTCCTCCCTCTCTCCTCCCCCCCTCCTCCCTTCTCTGCATGGATGACTGTGAGACAAAGCGCCGGTGCTTCTCTCTCTCTATTAAACATGAAATGTAGAGCAAAAACAAAACACGGAGAGGAGACTTGAATGGAGCCGGGGCGGAGGGAGAAGCAGAGACGGGAAACAGACTGCGGGGGAGCGAGGGAGGGAGTGAGAGAGGGGCTTTGGTTTCGGTGGTGCGACTTCCTGCTCGCAGACCTCCACCGATAGCAACATGGATGTAATTTAGCCAACGAGATTAGGCAGCTAGGCAGAGAGGAGGGGGATGAGGGGTGTGTGTGTGTGTGTGTGAGGGTGAGTGTGTGGGGGGGGGGTCTGGCTCTTTCACTGCACCTACTTCAAGTCTCCTCTTTAGCTGTGAAACGAAGGAGAGAGAGAGAGAGCGAAAGAGAGAAGCAGGGGTGTGTGTTTGTGTGGACGTGTGTGTGTGTGGGGGTGGGGGGGGAGGGTGGTAGTTAGAGAGGCAGATAACCTAACACACTAACACACTGGCTGTAATTTCAAACATCTTCCCATTAAATACCCAAGCCCCTCCCCCTCCCATCGCTCGCCCCCTCCCCTCTCTCTCTCTACTTGACCTTTTGCTAGCTGCTAGATAAATGAAAAGACATGGCGGCAATGATTTAGGTGCAGAGGGGGGCTAGCAGTGAGCTGGAACAGAGAGAGGAAGAGAAGACTACACACACACACACACACACACACACACAGCTAGCTAGCCTGGCTTCCTTCCGACGGCGGGTGTTGACATTCCTCCCTCTCGTACGAGCAATTTATAAACAGTAGGTGAAAGAGGGGCCGTGTTTACAGCCCAGGAAAAGGTTACTTCTCCTTTTAGCCTCATTCATCCAACGCAACAGCGACGCCGACGCCGTCTCCCCAGGAAACCGGAGTACCTTATGGCCCCGGAGGAGGAGATAGCATAGTGGGACGGCGTCGGGGATGAAATCATTATGGCGGCCTGTCGTCACTATCACATCATTTGGAGAAGCACCACTTTGCTTTATTGACTTAGGCCAAGACAAAGCACAGAGTGGGTTAACGGGGGAATTGATTGTGTGATGCATGGACCTGCAGCCTGAGGGAGAGGGCCTGAGAGACACACACACACACACACCACTGCTATCCCTCAGCAGCTCCTCTGGATTATGTTTGAGCAGAAATGGCAGGAAATCACAGGCTAAGAGGATTATTGCTGCCTTATCAATAACTTAGCTTCATTTTTCAACGAGCTCATTGAAAAGCAGGGGGCATCAAAGTGAAGCAGCATCATGAGCGGATCTATACACGCAGCATATTGATGAATGGAGATTAGCCTGAGTCCAATGTGGTTACATCAGGGCCAATTAGATCAGAGAGGAGCAGGACTCACCTCCGGGTCTGTAAACAACGTCGTCCTCCGTGATGAAGGACGTGATCTCTCCGTTCTCCGTGCGCTCGTAGCGTGACTTCTTCTTGGGCGTCTTCTTCTTGCCCTTCTTGCCGGCCTCCTCGGCCGTGCCGCTGCCTCCGCCCGTGCTGCCGTTGTCGTTGTCCTCATCCTCGCTGTGCTCGCTCTCGGCGTAGTTTTTGGCTCCGCCCTCCAGCGTGCAGCTGCGTCTGGGCCTGGAGCTCTCGCTCTCCCGGTCGCCCCGGTCTCCGTCCTGCCGGCGGGACTTGCCGGGCTCTCTCTTGTCTCGGTCCCTGTCTCTGTCTCTGTCCCGCTCTTTCTCCCTCTCCTTCTCTTTGTCGGCCGTCATGATCCGCCACGTGCCTTCCTCAGTCCTCTCACGGCTGGGCCTCCGTGAAAGGTAGACTGTGAGCCTGGGCTTCAGTCTTCTGAATTTACCAGTCAAATCCAGGGAAAATATGGCCACACCAACAACCCCAGTGTTTCAGAGAAGCTGTGAATGAGAGAAGAGAAGGGAAATTAGCACCGGGCAGCGGGAGGAACATTACACTTACGGCACAAAAGACAAATCTTGGAAGTGAAAAGGAGGAGGAAAAATTTTGCGGGTGAGAAAATGAGATTAGTTAGTGCAGATCAGGCAGCTGGGCCGACTCTCCTTAACATCAGAGTAATTGCTGGCACTCTCCTCCACAACCATGCAGGCTCCAGAGAGCACAGAGCAGCTTTATCAAAAGAACAGAACCTTCTAGTGTTCTGGGCTAAAACATCTCCCCCTCTTCACAGGCAGGAGGGAAACAGACTAAAGAGAAGAAAGAGAACGGGAAACAGAACTGGAGAGGTGCGTTCATTTAAAAACACAATGCCTGAGAATGTGTTAAGTGAGCAGAGGAAGCTGCTGGTGAGCTCTGGTATTCCTCAGAGATCACGTTTGGGGTTTGTTTGTTTTGTATTCTTGAGAACAAGATGCTACTTAGGAGAGACGCAGCATGAAGCAAAGTGACCAGCTGCTCTGTGACCAGCTGTGATGACACCAGGCTCACTTTGGACTCATCTGTGTGTGTGTGTGTGTGTGTGGTTAAGTGTGGGTGTACTCTGGCTTGCTGGACTGTACTCCACCCCGGCCCTCTGGCCCGGCTGCCTGTCTCGGCCGTGTTAATGTGAAGTGACAGCCCTGGAGGGCAGAGCACCGCCGCGCAGCGCCGCTCATTCGCCACGACCGGCCCGCTGCCATTTTCAGCTCTCGTCGCTCACGCCAAAGAATCCGGCTACCGGCTTCTGAGCCCATAATGAAACTCCTCCATAAACAGCGGCGGGCAGAGGGCGAGCTGAGCCGAGCCGCACCACACTGCCCCTACACAGGCCGCTCACAAAGGAGGCTTCTCATTTACTGCCAGTGTTTGCCCCCAGCTCTCACCCCCACAGCAACAAATTAACTAGAAATAGTTATTACATCCCCCAGTGGGATCACACCATGCAATCAGCACCAGCGTTACCACGGCGGCAGTAGCAGGTCGGGACAGAGAGAGAGAGAGAGAGAGAGAGACAGATACAGAGAGAGAGGGAGAGAGAGATAAAGGTAAAGCAGAAGCACTTCAAGTGAAATTATGCAGTGTGTGTATAGAAGGGAAGGGGGTCGGCACAAGAAGGCGCACACACACACACACACACACACACACACACACACACAGGGTTGTGTGTTTGACAAGGGCCCTCCTCAGCAGTGGGGGCTGTCATCTCTTGAGCAGACACCAACTGACAGGGCAGCTGCTCTTGTCGTCAGCTTCAACAAAAACACCGGGCCTGATTAAACCGCAGCCTCGTCACAGCCCCATTAATCACCTAATGATGAGTTACCAGGGCGACCACTGGGCTGCCAGCCTATACACACACTAGGGCACGATTGCGCAAGCGCGGAGACACACACGCTCGGGGAGAGAGCGGACACACATGTGCCCACCCACACACACACACACGCACAGCCCCCTGACATGTATGTTCAGTATGTATGTTCACACACAGCTTCCTTCTAAAGCAGTGTGTCTGGGAGGTGTGAGGAGGATGAAAATATTGACAGAGGTATCGTTTAATAGCGTGTCTCTAATCCTGGGGGCTGCCAGAGCGTGTGCGTGTGTGTGTGTGTGTGTGAGCCGAGCACCTCTTCCTCACTCTAATCAGTAACATAAGCCTCTACCTCTGAGAGCAGTGAGGAATATGAACTGTAGCAAATGGAGGCTGGGCCCGGCTCCCTTTGATGTCCGAGCGTCTATGAATGCCTTCACCGCCTCGCTGCTATTAGCTTAGCCGGCACCTGGACACACGGCACGCTTTGTTCCAGACAACCTAACAAACCAACGTTCAATTATTTACCATTTTAAACTTAAGCTCGGAGAAAAGACAGAAAATTCATGATGTTCTTTGTTCTTAAGAGGTCAACATCACTTTATCACACATGAGCCCTTATTCTCTTTACAGGAAGCTTCTCTTTCATAAATTGCATAAACAAAATAATCTCTTAACACCAACAGCAGCCTGATCTTCACACATTAATGTCGTCCAAAAGCCTCCAAGCCTGTCGAACACTCTAATGTCAACAAATGCTAATAGCAGAATAAGAACTATCTTTTATAAACAGTGAGTATCACACATAATGACAGTGTGACAGAACTGGCCCTAATAGTCTGTTTCATCCTCAGACGTTCTTTTAAGCAGAGGTTTGTTTGTAGACTACAACTGTGGCTTGAGGAGTTAAACAGCGATAGGTTCAAGTGTTCATTTGTGGCACAACAGTAATCAAAGTTTGAGGCAGAAAAGAGCAAATGTGAACAAAACACATGAATATAAAAGCAGCGAGTCAGTGTGAAGTATTAACACGCTCGCAATGGAAATTCATGCATTGATGGCCAAGAGGGAGAGAAAGAGCGAGAGGGACATAAAGGAGAGAGAGAGGGATGGGGGAGGGGGGAGAAACACAGGAAAGAGAGAGAGAGAGAGAGAGAGGGAGAAGCAGCTCTCCACCCACTGCCCGGGAAACAAAGTGCTCAGTAGAAAGGCTCGCTGGCTGCGCGGCCGAAGAATAACGCCGAGAGGGGGCAGGTGAGGCTGGGAGCTATTACACATCAATCACAGGGCCGGGACCCTTTGAGAGATACCAGCTGTCTTAATGGAAAAGAGAAGGAGGGAGCCGTGGCTGCAGAGGAGGTGAGAGGGTCCCGGCCCACGGCTCCTAATCCACCATTTACATTACTGCAGTAGAGCGGAGGGCCGGCAGCCAGCGAGGCCTCACGCAAATACATTTGGCTTTGCCGTGCCTGTTTAAATGAAACCTCTGGCCTGAGAAACCACACAGTTTGTGGCTCGATTAACACATCATCCCCCACAATGGCCACACAGCAGGTTTCTGTTACTAAACACTGCGTTTTCTCTCCCTGCCCAACAGGCTTTGAAGCAGCCGGGCTCTTATTCATTCCAATCACTCCCACGTTCAACCAAATCCACGCTCGTCTCTGTAGTTTGAATCAAAACCTGTCTTAAGGATAAACAAATGATCAGGCGTCTGCTGGAGCGCCTATACGGCCTGATAAAGGCTCACCGTCTACTATTTATATCCCTCAACATTTTTTGTAATTAATTATCTTGGATTTGGAGTTTCTAATAGCTACACACTCCTCGCCCCTTTGCTTACTGCTGCAGACACAGAAACCAGATACGTCTTCATTTAAATGCTAAACAGAACTCAATAACAAAACAAGCGTTCCAGTGAGCCGCTATGTTTTTTGGGGGGTGAAACTGAAAAGTGCTCGGTGGCATATTCAATTGCAGAATTATGAAGTAGCAGAATGTGATTGGCAAGGATTTAGGGTCAGCTTTGCAGAGGGATTGAATGGAACACTCGCATGAATACAGATTAGCGGGGGAACAATATTAGCATGAATATACACGCGGTTATTAACAGTGACTCAAATTGATCCGAATAAAGCAGCCAGATCCTCGACGGCCGCATGGATTCCGGCTTTGGCGATGTGGAGCGGCGGCGGCAGCGGCGGCTTTTCGTCAGCTCCAATCCATTACTCAGTGCGATCTAATCTAAGCTGCCATCCAAGCCCCCGAGAAACAACAGCACAATGAAAGGCTCAGCTGGAGGCTGGGGGCAGGCCACTTCAGAAGGGATTCTCTATAGTCTATGCTCCCTGCCTGCTTTGTCTTTACCTGCTGAAATCATGGCGGCCTTTATCCTCTGAGGCCCTCTCTGTTTTAGTTCACATGGCTGGGGCGAAGACACTTGTCTGCTCCACTTGTTTCTTCCATTCACTGATGAGTAACCACATATTTTCCCTGGGCTCAAGCTGTGCTCACAAAGGCTCTATATTTAGCAGGCATCCGGGGTTAGTTTGCTAGGTAGAAGTCGTGCTTAAGAACAGATAGCTCGGGGGCTTTGCAACGGCAACATTTAAAACCTGCCCGGAGACTCGGGCGTTTAAGAAGCAAAGGAGAGGAGATTCTTATGCACAATGACATCGTGTGCAAGAAAAAACAAGGCGCCGTCCGAACACATTTACAGAGATGACTAAGAAAATCTCTCTGGGCGAACAATGGTGTCCTAGTGTTTTAGGTAATCTAAACCACATCCACCCTGCTAAACCTGTCCTCTGTCCAACAGTCCCAGGTACTTTGAGTCAGAGATATAAATGAGACTGTGTGCTTCACTTGGTCTAAGCCTCAACTGCATGGCTAAAAGAAGGCTAAATCCGCCTCTAGCCCCTGTTTTTGTGCTCTCCGTGAGAGCTCCAAATGTCCCTGAGGGGGTTGCTCCACAGCCCAGGATGTCTATTATCTACAGCGCTTGTGAGCAAGACTTCATTTCACAACCTAATACCAGCGACTTCCAAGACACACTACCTCTCAGTCTGCCACATTTGTCTGGCTGGAGCAAAAGCTGAAGGCCATTTCGGCTCGCCGCGACGGCTTCAAGAGGCGCCGTGTTTTGACACGGCTCCTGAGGGAAATGCAATGGATGTCCGTTGTCACCCTTTTCCCCTCTCCTCTAAATGAGGCGCTCTTGTGAAATGTAATGGTGGGTGGCTCGGTGGAGGACTCCTTCCAGTGTGTCATTGATAAGAGGAGGAGGAGGAGGAGGAGGAGGAGGAGAATGTGAGGTATGTGGCGGCAGACAGCGTTATCAGGAATATGGCTCTTAATTGAGTTTCGCAGTAGATCTGTGAGTCGTCTCCCCCCCCAGAAGTATGAATAAAACCCTGATTTGAAGGGATTTCTGGAGTCTCTCACCTCTGGAGAGGCACTGACAATTCAATTTTTTGGTGAATTATGCTGTAGTAATGGAATTTATACAGAGGTAAAGCTGAGGTCAACGCACGTCTAAACACACACACACCGGGCACACACCAGCCGGCAACCAAGGAAACTATTATATTCAACCACAGTCTTAACATTTCTCTCACTAGAAAACTGGATAGAATACAAACTGGGGGAACGAGGGAAAGCACAATAATTAATAAAAATGCTAAACAAGAGAAATATCTGCTGTGAAAGGAATCAAATCAAGCTTGACTGTCTTCTGTTACAATGAAAAGACTCTTGAGATTTTAATATTTGAGCATTCAATCATGTAGCACTCGCGCCGATATGCTGCAATCAAATATCCCCTCTCATCTTCCCCCGATCTGCCTATCAGCTTAACGATCCTATCCATCAGTTGAACTCCAACCGGCGCTGTAAATGAGTGTGTGTGTGTGTGTGTGTGTGCGTGTGTGCGAGGAGGAAATGTATTCATACGGCTGCCCTACATCCTCCAGCGACTCTAATCACTATGCAATACAAGAGTGACGTGCCAACACGGAAGAAAAACCTCACATAAATAGATGAGATTGACAGATAAGACGGCGCTGAGGGCCGAGGGGCTGACGGCGCGGGGCGACGGGGGGGCCAAGGGGGCACGGAGGAATGTCTTCAAGACCCGTTCCACCAAAACAAAGCCATTAGGTCAGTACACAAAACCATTTTTCCGCCTAAATTATTTAGCTGTGTGGCGGTTAAGTCCTCTCTATTTGGGAACAGATGGTCGGAGGGAGGGGGGGTGGACATTCCCTCCATTCAAAGGCTTAAAATGATCCAGGCCCTCAACAACACCACCTCCACCTCCAGATACCATAGGATGGTATTACCTCTAATTAGGGAGGACTTTGATTTCATAAGCAAATGCCTTCCTATAACCGCTAAACACCGGCTAACCCGTCATCGCAACCAACCGTCTCTACAAATCCAAATCAAATAGAAGCCTTCTCCTAGCATTCCTCCCCTTTGTTTGTTGCCCCGCACGCTAATTTCAGCGTTTTCACCGCCGAAACCATAACTCAAGACTCAAGTGTGTGACAACTGCAAATAGACGCTGTCAGGCAATGTTTTCCACTCAGAGATTTGTTTGTTCAAGGAAGAGGACGGCTTTAGAAAGCAGGGGGGGTGAGAGGGGGGGTGACCGGGGGGTGAGGGATAGTCAGTATAGCGTTCAGCCTTGTCATCCACCAGGCCGGTGATCCCAGGCGGAGGGGATCGCACCGTCTGCATGAGAATCAGACCAATCATGAGCTCATTCCAACTAAAGCCACAGACCAGCCAACGCTGTAAATAGTGTCTGATTCTGGATGATTTTCCTCTTCCTCCTCGTCGAGGAAAAAAAAAAATGCTCGGGGGGAGGAGGAGGAGCAGGAGGAGGGGGGAGCAAGTGGCCAGGGGTGATGAAAGCACTGCTGGAACAAGCAGGATCTGAGCTCAGAGCTCCCATATCCTCTGAGGACAGCTCATAAAACATGCAGTGGCTGGGACTGGGCCTCTTACAGCAGTGGCATTTTAGTGCACCCCGCCACAAATACACAGGCCACACACACACACACACAAACTCACACACACACAGATGCGTTGTACACAGGCACACATATAATTTTAACAGAGTTTTAAAGGAGTTAAACCTGGATGCATTACTACCAGGGGCCGCAGACAAACGCTTAAGCTTGTCAAGCAAAAACACACTTTGGCTACACAAGGCTGCTATTTCCCCAAACGCGTTCGCAGCAGGGGAGCGGGAGAACAATGGGGCTTTTGGGGAAAATGTGAGAGCAGAGGGTTGGCTTGTAAGCGGTGTACAGTAGTGATCCACAGATTAACTCTGCCCGCTCATGTGTGAAATGGAGACTTGATCCCTAACTGATAGTGCGCTGCGCCTCCAGCAAACACAAGCTGCATATTTTTCATCTTTTCATAACACCTAACAACTGCAATATGCCAGATTACACATCGCATCCTTCAGTGTGCAACAACAAAGGCACGTCGAAAGGGAAAAAAGAAGAATCCCAGCGGCGGCAGACAGAACGCGGCTCAGACTCTTTGGTTAAGCGAAGGTGAACACAGACGGCTGCTCCGTCGAGTTGCGGTGAATAAGCCTCAGATATTCTTGGAATGTTAATGTTAGGCTTTGACCCTGGCAGCCTCCACCACTTCAACTCCTCTCTTGTCTGTGGCGCTATTAATGACAGTGAAAACACGACCAGCGCCGCCATTAATATTCTCTCAGACACTTATTCACTTACTACCGTACTACCTTTACTTCATGTCTGGGTCACCGTGAACCAGAACCATGTTGACATTCAAATGAGTAAAAAGGGAAGGAGCCTCACTCTCAAACTCCAACGTTAATGAATCACCTATTTACTTATGACCAACTGGATGTCTGGAGATGTGAAATAGATTTGTGGCTCGAGGTTTGGAGAAGAAACAAAGAGTATATAGCAGCTAAATCCCTCCTGTCTGTATTGTGAAGGGACAGACTGCGAACCGAATGTAAGGTCGAGTAACACAGGAACGAGATGCATTAATACATTGCAGGGGCGGAGTTCCTCTAACCTTTTAACACCACTCAATTACTTCAATGTTATGCGACACAATTGCTGCCTAATCCCCCTGCTTGCATTGTGTTTAAGGGCGCCATATGCCGCGCATAGGAAATCAGCCTCCAGTGTCTCAGCCGACAGCCGCAGCAGGCATGCAGGAGGGCGCGTTAGTGGAGCCACGGTCTTGTTAAAATAGCTCGCCACTGAATCGGCAAGCGTATATGTAAAAGGAAGAAAAAAAAGAGAAGAAGAAGAAGAAGAAGAAGAAGGGGGGAAAAAAGCCAGTGAGAGCAAATTCACCACAGTGTTGCATTCATCCATGTGTATACAAATGTCAATCTAAACTGTGTGGGCCATTGACACACATACACACGTGTATAAAAGGAGGAGGGGGGGAAAAAAAAACTGCTGCTGCCGTGCAACTGTATTTGCAGTGCAGGTCAGACTATGTGCTCAGCCAATAAATGACTGGAGTGTAATGTGCCTTGACCTTCTCCTATCGTTCTTTCAGCAGCTCCTTACATATATTGCTGTCTCTCCTCATATATCACCCGGGCAAATGGCGCCCTTCACCCCGCTCCCCGCTGTCCCGTCCTTAAAAGGCTGAGGGGACATCTTTCGCCTGTTGTACACAATTGACAGCTCCTGGCCGCTCCTTCATTTAGCGCGGATGGGAGAGGGGGAGGGGGCCGTGGCTCGTCGAGGGGAAACGCTGCGGTGAATAATTATGTTTCATAACATCCCCCATCTCCCCCTCCTTTATTAGCATCAAACAATAATTAATGGGGGACAAGGGGGCACTGGAGAGTCTGCTTTTCACTTTCCAGAACAAGAGGGTCAATATGCCCTTCAGCCCTTTTCCTTTCTGCTCATTGTCAAGTAGGAGACACCTCATCCCTCTAAAAACACGCTCTTCCTTTATTTATGATGCCAGTCGCTCTGCTGGGGAAAAGGCGGCATTCCTGCTTCACTCAGCAGAACCGGGCCGGATCACTTTACGCAGCAGTTCACCCCTTCCACATCTACACACACCTCTTCACAGCGGGCCAAACTAACAATTCAATAATGAATATGAAATCCCTCCTAATTGATGTCTATGGGCGTTGGGGCGTCTGATGTGGGCTAGCGGACACGGGCTGGACTCGATTAAGTTTTTGTTTCACCTCAAAAAAAAAAATCTCCGATCAGCAGTAGCAAAGCCAGTCCTGATCGAATTAGCTTTGCACTAAGAGCTCCATTGATCTTGGCACTCATCTGTGCAGATGAGGCCCAGAAAGGCAGCTGGTAATCCAATAGCAAGGATGGGAAGTGCTTCAAGGACTCTACTGTGTTTACCCGCCTATTTCCAACACAGGAAAGGCAAGATGTTAGCACGCGTCCATCGCTGGACCGACTGGGAGCCACAGGGCCTCGGGTGCCTCACTGAACTGAGTGATAATCACACTGAGACTAAGGGCTAAAGGTGTTGGAAAGGAGAGAATAAAAGCTTTAACGACATCCATCATGTTAGGAGGAAACAGGATGAAGCAACAGAGCAGATCCCAGTTTAAGGAAGTTTGTCCCGATATAAAACCTAACAGTGCTTTTTTTCTTTACAGCTCCATCACTTCATCGGCGACGGCATTGATGCGAGGCTTCACAATCAATTTTAGCGCGGCAGGGATGACATCAAACGATCACCCGGAGGGCAGGGAGCATGTGAAGTGAAACAGAGCACAACTAAGGTGGTGCGGCGGGGCAAACGTACAGCTGTTCCGCTCGCAGTAACAGTGGAAGCCGTGTGCCAGAATAGTATCGCTGTCGAGCGTTCACCACAGCGCTCCCACACGGCCCACTTTCTCACACAAACACACACACACACATCAAGGATTCATGAGTCAATGCTCAATAACAGACTGGAGTGCGTTTCTCGCCTTTATAGCGCCGCAGTAGGAAAAGGGGCTGAGAACTCTTGGGCTAACGCACAAAGACGCACCGCAAATGCCTCCCACTCTAGTTCCAAACTAATAACCTTGGGCCGTCTACCAAAGCAATGCCTTTATGGAACAGTATGGGCTCTAAATAGAAGCTCCATTTCTCACCAGCGGCCTGTAACAGCTCTATTTCAGCCACCCTGTCATTAAATATTTATCTTAGTAGAGTGGCAGATCGTGCAGAGGTGATAACCATTTAAAAATCCAAATCTGGGGCTTTTTTTCCCAGTGCTTCACAAAACACACCCCGCCGCCGCCTACAACAAAGAGCTACTTTCTAAAAGGATTATCTACAAGTGTTCCTTTAATCAGCGCTTGGCAGAACTGTAGAAATCCCTCAACAAAGGTCCCAGAGGAATACCTTTCTCTGTGAAGCCTTATCAGGAGAAGGATCTCCTCTGCCGGCAGGGGCGAGGGAGAGAGAGAGAGAGTGGGAGAGAGAGCGAGAGAGAGAGGGGGAGGGATGAAGAAGATGTGCTTCTACCTGGCTATGATGTCCCCCTCCGACAATCTAGGAACAAAGGCCTCTATTTCCAAGTGGAGTTATGATGGTAGGGCACAAGTAAGGTCATCTGTTTACGTGAGTCCTTAAAGGTTCCCGCCCGCTGTTTGTTATGCTAGCTAGATAAGCCGCTGTTGTTGGCGGCTGTGTTGCTGTTGCTGCTGATGCAACCGGTGTGCGGCCAGGGTGCCAAAGCCGACAGTCTGTGGGAGGGCCTGTGGGTGTTACAGATCACCGTCCACTCCTGCCCCGACGCCGACTCAAGCGCTAACCCCCGAAAGCCGCGTGTTAGCAAACTGAACTGCTTTCCGTGAGGATCTGCAGTTGATCTTTATCGGAAACAATAGAGTCGGCTCACTTTATCATGGCAACAATGCTCCTATACTGGCACAAGGCTGAGCAGCTTTGTTATTTATGAAACAGAGGAGGTGGTAGTCTACTCTGCCACAGCCTGATCAACATAACAAGCTGTCTTGTGCAAGCACACGAGGAACCAGCAAACAATGACACCAGGCAACCAAAGAGATCTAAGGTTTGGATAAATGTATCAACATGAAGTGAACGCTGACAAATGCCGCTGGAGAGCAGCTGACAGTCAGCCGGAGCATTATTGTCTAGCGTGAATAAATTGAGATTCTTCACTGCACTAAATAAGTGTCATGCTCCAATAAGCTAAATCAAACACTTAGCGCATCTGTTGGCTTTAACTCTGCCTGCCTTTGTTTTCTGGTGTGCCGTCGCAGTTAATGATTTCCTCAAGGTCTCCATTTTCAACATGTGATTTACATGTTTGAGATGCTTCATTGAGCAGACGCGGGCTCTGTGAAGCAGCTATTACTGTCAGACTGGATCCAAAGAGCGCCTGGGCACATCTCAGACAAACGCTACTTCAACGGTTGGGTTTGATCTGCGGGGAAACGGTGCAGGTAGCAACATATTGCCTTTCAGTTTCTCCTTGTTTACATATCTGGATTGTACAGTCATCTCTTCCTGAGAATCACCGCCAGCAAAAACAATTACACTTCCCCCACCCGTGTATGAGCCTCCGCAGCCTTCCGCAACATATTTAGACGAATCAATGGCATTAGATCCTTCTCTGTATTAACTCCAGCCAACTTAAAGCACTGACATACATCAAGAGCAGTCATTAGTTTGCCTTTTAACATTCAAAAAGCAGAGTGATGTGCCGGTTCAGAGAGATCATCTCCCTACACGCTGCCTGGAGCTGCTCTTATGCTCTACCTCATTATTTTAGGAGGAAAAGGGCCACTGATGATTTAAATGTAAGGTGCTTTTCTAATGACCCCGCTCACACAGCAGCAGACTGCTTTAAGACGCTCTCTTTCAAAGGAAAAAGGAGTAGTTCCCTGCACGGTAAATATCTCTCGTAACTAAGCCGTAAAAATCAAAGTGGAATTGTTAGACGACATCACTCCCACACAGCTGCAGATTCTACAACGTGAGAGAAAGAGTGTGGGCTTTGTGCGGATACTACTCCAGCTAACAAGTTCCACTGATACACCAAGAGTGATAAAGACATTCATTTCTGCTTAGCCAGAGCTTTTCCAGATGTGATTCTCTGCAATGCTCCAGTGCTTCATTACTGGATTGAATGAGAACGTTGCAGTGTTTTCCCTTTTTCACGTTGCCAGGGTGACAAATGAAAAGCAGAATCACCCACACAACTAATCAAATGAGTGACTGACAACAAGTCAATATTTTCTCATTGTGTAGACAAGCAATATATCTGCACAGTAACAGGCGACTCTTCCAGGCTTAGGCAGCACTCTGCTCGCAGTATTATGAGGATAATGTGCCAATAATCTGGCTCTGAATGACTTAAGACCAGCGCCAATAAGGCAGCAGTATCAAAAGACAACCTTTCCCCAAGCATGGAGCTAAATCACCAACCCTCTCCACATCGTCTAGACTCCACTTCATAAAAAAAATAGAGTCTGTTCTGTAACAGCTACAAGCCAACAAAGACAAAACTGTAATTGGACATTGATCTGTTGAGGTCTGAGGGAAAAAAAACAACTCACCAGAAGAGCGGCCAAGAAGACGAAGGCAGTATGTAAACCAACCTTACTGTTGTGTTAGAGGAGCAAATAGCAGGAGAGAGAGAGAGAGAGAGAGAGAGAGAGAGAGCGAGAGAGCTTGTGCAAATACAGTCCTATGTGCTCAGAGACTTCAGATCGTCTTGTATGACTCCCACAGGGCTTACATGTCCGTTTGGAAAGATGCCTCGCTTCAAAAACGCAGACAATTAGCTCGCTTTGAATTACACCCACAGCAACACCAAACTCCAAAAAATGCAAAATGGGCCCCACATCATCTGTACAGGCCTGGTTAAAGACGAGAAAGATCAATGGGTACATTTATCAGCAAATATTACCATTTGCCTGCCTGGTGAGTAATCATTAAGGAATGGCGCTGATGCATTATTCATCAGCTAATGTATAATTCAGACTTAACAGCAGATTCTATGCATAAATAAAGCTGTGATACATTTATACACATTAAATGTTTACTCGCTAAAATAGGACATGAATGCACAGCGCGGCCTCGCTTCCGGCCTCGCTTCCCCCCCCCCCCCCGACGTCATGCCTCCCGTGTTCGTTGGCGTTCCCGAGGACGCGGTGACAGCACGCTCGTCATCACGCAGTACAACTTAACGGAGACAGACAACAGAAATCAGACATCTGCTAGGAAGAAAGAAAGGGCTGTCTTTGGGTGTGGTTGAATACTAAAATCTTACAGAGCGTCTAGATAGCCGAGCAAAGGCATCGGGCTTCTTTGTTATGGTACGAAAATCAAATCACGCCAATAAAAATCTGAGCATTACAGCCCGACAGTGCGTGGTTTTATTTCCTGGCTCGTGAAGACGACGCACATTTCACCGTTTATGTACTGTCACTTTATGTCCCTTAGACTTGGTGGGGGTGGGGCTAGGAGGGGAGGGGGGTGCTACACACACATCAGCATCTGGTGTTAAATATCATAGCGGGATGGCGAGCATGCACTTGTCCGGCTTCTCCCGCTCGTGTAAGAGTCTGTGTCGCGGGGGCAGTCAACAGGGAGGACGAGGAGAAGGAGGCGGCGGCGGTGGCGAGGACATGCGGCTCCATCTGACCGTGTTCAAAGTAGGCATTGCAGTCGGCCCTGTGGGGACCGCCATTCCACTTTATGACCATACACTGAATTAACAAGGCCAGATGTCCCCCACTTAACATGTGTGAAAGTGCCCTCCGATGGGCTCAGCTGCTGGGAGGATGTACAGGCAGGGGAGGGGGGGAGGGGGGAGGAGATAGGACCTAGTTTCAATTATCCCAATTCCTCACTCTTCTGTTGGCTCATGAGGTTTATTTTAATTGGAGATAGGAGTCCTTCTCCTGCGCGCACGACAAATTAGAAGGTATTTACTCGGGAAATATCAAAGCAGCTCTGAAGTCTTTCATCCTTCTCCGATTCAGCAGTCACCCACCAGAGGATACTGCCTGCTTTGGCTCTGCTGCCACTGCTTCACCTGTACTTTTGGTCAATCTGTGCCTAATGTATTCCAAATGAATCACTGGAACCCGATCATCTACCGGGACAATAGGTCAGGAAGTGAGAAGGTTGGCGTCGGTGTTTAGGAAGAAAAGAGGGAAGACTCGACACGAGGAGCGAGCCTGGATCTGAGCAGGGGGATGGAAACGGGAACAACAATGGGATGGAAGCCGTGACTTCTCATTGATTTTCCGCCCGCCTTTATGACAAGGCGGTTCTCAGATTTCTGTATTGTCGGGGTCAAAGGTGGGAGGGTAAGTGTGAGTGATACCTTAGGGGAGGGGGGGCTAAGAGTTGCGCAGTTAAGCCTCGGTCAGGCGATCAAACAGCGCCAGAGCTTTCATTCCAGCTGCCTGCATGATTTGCCCGAGTTTATCTGATCAGCCGCTGACAAGCATCTCGCAAACGGCCCCGTTGTTTAATGGGTCAAGAATCACATCTGCTTTCATTCATGTAGCTTATTGTAACGGCAATTGGGGCCGTTTCTTTGTAATTACACTGGAATACAGTTGAGTCACTCAGGCTATTACCCGAATGGAACAGATACCTTGACCCCAGCAGACTCGGTCATTAGAAACCCAATGAAAGCTCCGCCAACATCGCATCAATTACATCCAGCCTTTCACAGATTCTTTGAGCATTACATCACATTGTTAAAACAATATATAACACTCAGACAATCAGTGAATGTTTTTCTCCAGCTACTGCCATCAGCCTGACACCGGGAGGAAGGAGAGAGGAGGGGGGGGGAGAGACGCAGCGTGGTGCAATCCCACTGAGGGCCATCACACCAGCAGATTAAATAATGTTTCTCCAATGCCTTGTCAAACACGGAGGCCCGACTCTGAGCGGCGAGACAGCCGTCAAAGCCGCGGCGTGTGAAGTATCTCTAGGCGTCTGCGGTCAGAAACGGCGGCTCTGATCTGCAGATCGGCCCTCAGATTCCTCAGAGGTGACACTCGTACACAGCCGGGCGTATGTGAGCTGAATGTTTACCAGACTTTCTCTATACCTCGCCGGGGCAGTGGTGGTGAGACTGTGAGTGTGTGTTTGTGGGTGGGTGGAGGGCGCGCGCGCGCGCACACACACACACACACACACACACACACACACACACACACACACACACACACACACACACACACACACACACACACACACACACACACACACACACACACACACACACACACACACACACACACACACACACACACACACACGGCTACTCCTGCTTCCCAGGGTTTACATGAATCGACAACACAGACTGTGGACTCAGACCCGGATCAAATTACACATCAGATTTAATTTCCCACAGACACAGGGAACGGTGCGCTGCAAATAGAGATGATGTGTAATGATACAGACACTGGAACGGTAGCCAGCACATAATTAAAATTTAGTCCACTACATTTTCATCTAGTGGTGGCTTTGAAACGCTCCGCACCGTCCTCCTCTCATACAAATCACTCTGCTGCACACAACAACTCCAGCCCGTTGTGTACAACTCCATTAAGAGGACTGACCACTTCCACTTTCATTCCATCCACACGCAGTGGAAATAAATGGATATCCTAATCTCAGGGGAAGTGGGGCAGAGGAGGCTACAATTGAAAATGTGTTGGGAAAGAGCGGCTTTGTGATTTCGGAGAGGGGAGCCATTTTTTTTGCCTGTGTGACAATTCATTCCTGGAAATTGACAAATGATACACATGAGGCGGCACAACCGTTGGGATTCCTGCTGCAGCGCTGGTTGCCATGTTAACAAAGGGACTATCGCTCTAACAAAGGACTAATTAGGCTGTTTTCGCTATTTTCTTGCTTGCTGAGCCAATCAACTAATGTGAAACAATTAAGATGAAACAAAAGCCCAGGGTCCATTCTAACAGACCAATACTTCAACCAGCACAAGTCTCAAACTCTTAACATTGTTTTCGTCCTGCCGTCACCCAATCTGTCACAATAAGACTTCCTGATGTGTAACCTGGTCTGCAGATCATTGGCAGGTGAGGATCAGCCTCTCCTCTCCTCCTTTACACTCCTTTTGTTAATGACCACGTCAAAGATCACTCAGTGTTAGATTACACAGCTCTGGCTGGCACTTCACATTTGGTTTTCTTGAAATTGATCACTTAAAAACCACTAAGAAGGACGAGCGATGTTAAAGTGTCGGCCGCAACTGCGCTTCCTGATTTTATACGACTCATATTTGCATTCCTGCTCCGGCGCTAAAAAACTGTGTGTGATCTTTAAATACTCACACTTGGGAGGTGAAAACACACTTCTACATTCCCTCAATCCTCCGCTACCTGCAGTCCTCCCTCCTTCCATACCTCAGCCCGGGCAGTGTCGTCCCACTCAAGTGGATTAATCACATATGAATCATTAAGCTGGAGGTCACTTCTCAGCAGAGCGGGGGACGGGGGAAGAAGAAGAAAATGCCACAGGAAGCCGGGCATGGTGGAGATTAGCTCCTCGCAATTAGCACAGCAACATCTGAGTCCCTGTAATAGCTGTGTGTGTGCGCTGGAGAAAGCGAGCGGCAGCCCGGGGGAGGATCTCAGGAAGGGGACTGTTCTTATACAGCACAGATTGAAGGTAATCACTGCTTCCCCCTGTCCTCCATTTGAATCTCCTTGCTGGGGCTGAAGCCTTCTTTGTGTGTGTGTGTGTGTGTGTGTGTGTGTGTGTGTGTGTGTGTGTGTGTGTGTGTGTCCACATGGCCTCAGGATGCAGCTTCTGACTGCAGTCACATGCAGATTTAGTATGACCAATTTTATGGTGAATTATGTAAACACCCCCTTACTATTACTGGAGAACATTAGATAAGCTGCCTTTCAGACAAATAACTGTAGTCTGCTTTGCTTTCAAATCCTAAGCTGCCCCCCTCTTAAACACACACACTCACACACACATACCCCACCAGCCCCCCCCCCCTCCCCCCTGCTCTTTTCAACAACAGGCACAGTTCACCCCCCCACAGTGTGTGCTGCATGTGCTTGGGCCAGAGTTCATAGCCTCTGGGGTGCTGAAGGGGGAAGTCAAGTTAATTTGGTGGGTCCTTCAACAGTTTGCAACCGGTCCAGCCGCTCTCTCTCTCTTTCTCTCCCACACACACACATTTAGACACCCGCCATCCTCTCAGAAGCCTTCCACTACTTTAGTATCACTATAACTATCCAATAATCAATTTATGACACGCGGTGGGGCTTTAAATCCAACAGCTGGGCCTTTGTGTCGGTCCTGGGGAATTCCACATGTCAGATTTAAGTGCCACTGACTCATCAACATCTCATTTCTACATTTTTTCCTCTCTCCATCAAAAACATCACTTTTTTCCCTCCCTGCAGGTTGATTGATTGCATAAGCTCACAAGTCGTTTTTGCAGTGCAGCCACAGCTTTGATGTGTGTGTGAGCAGAGCAGGCCAGAGTGTGAGTGTGTGTATGTCATTTAAACTCTCTTTTTGTTAACTCCGCCATTCACACTTTCTTTAAAAAAAAACGAGGCCATTAGCCCAGAGAGACCTGCTGCAGGCCTGCTGGCCCGGGTCAGGGGGGGGGGGGGGTGCAGGGGTCCAGAGGGACACCAGCCAACTTCTCTCAACAATGCAGCCAACTTTCATCATCTACACACACTTGACTGGAGGTTAAACACACTGCTGGCTCGCCGTAAAACCCAAATTATGACACTTCTGGCTCAAAGTCTGCACACCAAACCGAGACTTTACTGCCAAAACTGCCCGAATTCCGTCTCTTTATCCCCCATACACACACACACACACTCACTGCCCCCCCCCCCCCCCCCCCCCCCGCCCCCCGCCTCCTCCTCCCACCACAACCATCCTGCAATCTTTTTTTTCTCTTTTTTTTGTATTCAACCACTCACCCGCCAGTCTGCTGATTCTTCAAGTCCACACACACGGACCCGCTGAGAACAACTTGAAAACGCGATCCTCCTTTCTGCCCGGGATGACCCAGCGAACTTCAAAAAGGCGAGTCCTGGGCTAGATCCAAGAACCGGGACGAAGCGGGTCGAGCGCGGACACTTCTCCTTCTCTCTCTGTGTGTCGGTGTGTGTGTGTGTGTGTTAATCCCCCCGCCGCCCGCACGGAGGGGCTCGGCCGAGCACTTGCCTCAACAAAAGACGGTTTCACTTTACTGATAGCGCCGCTCGCCTCGCGTCCCGATCTCGCCGAGCAAGGCACTACTACTACGGCGTCGAACCCCCCCACCCCTCCTCCCTTCCTCCTCCGCGCTGCCCTCCTCGGCGGCCGCGTTGTTGTTGTTGTCGTCGCCGCTGCCGATGGTCGCGTCCACATGAGAAAGTAACGCGGCGCTCTGGACTTCTTTCAGTCGGAAGCCAACAGCGAGTTCGCCGTTCACAGGCGCCGCTTCCTTTTTTTTCCACACACACACACTCTCTCTCTCTCACACACACTCACCACGCGCGCGCGCTCACACACACGTACACGCGCGTTCTCCCCCCCCTCTCTCTCTCTCTTTCCTAAGCACACACACACACTCTCCACGCTCTCTCTCTCTCTCTCCCTATCGCTCCCTGCGTCTCTGTAACCCCCTCCTCCTCCTCCTCCCTCCTCCTTCCTCCCCTCCCTCCTCCTCCTCCTCTTCAGCTGTTCAACAGACGCATCCACATGGCTGACCTAGTCTTTCTTTATCCAGACACTAGTGAAGGAGAATTACCGCGACCATACTCCAAAAAAGAGAGAGAGAGGAAGGAGAGAAAACAGAGCGAAACAAAAACATGGACTGGATTCAAATTATCGCCAGGGACCAAAAAAAAGGGGGAGCGACAATGGGGGCTGATTGATGGGAGCCCCGTAGGGAAACGCTCTTTTTCTATCTCTCCTCCCAATGTGTGTGTGTCTAAGTGTGTGTGTGTGAGAGAGAGAGAGATGCCCCCCCCACCATCATTAACTGATCAATGGTAACGCTTATGGGAATGTGACTGAAGCCAGACAATGAAACTCACAGCAGCTGGTTGTACATTTGTAAATAATGGTTTAACAATGCAATGCAGAGAGGACACGGCGCAATTGTGTTGACTGAGTGTGTGTGTGTGTACGTGTGTGTGAGTGTGTGAGCGCACTGGTCATCATTTCAATCTGGAAAAAACATCAGGAAATGGATCTGCTGGGGGAGGGGGGGGGGGGGGGGGGAGAGAGAGAGAGAGAGAGAGAGAGAGAGAAAAAAAGATCCAGCAGAGAAAGGCGATTGTGTGCTACTCAGGCTTGTGTGGAGCTCATTTGCATTTGTGGATAATGAATTAATTAGTCACCCCACCCATTAAAAAGGGAGAAACAAGCAGGGATGATAATGTGAACAGTCCATTAGCAATATCTAGGAGGCTGATTTGGGGAGAATTTAATGGTTTTGTATCCAGCGTGAGCCAGGCTGCCTTCCAAGGTCTCTGCCTGCTCAGATTGTGCCGCCGTTTCTCTGCTCTTGGAAAAGAAACAAACTCAGCTTCTTCTTCCTCTTCATCTAAAACCCTCCTGGTCTTAATCACAAATCTGACGAACCTCCCCGCTCGCATGAAGATGAGTGGGAGGGGGGGGGGGGGAGAGAAAAAAAACAAAGATGGACTGGGTTAAGCTATAAATTAATAGGATGATTTTCATTTCGCTGAGGAGGGAGCTCGACACATTTTCATTGTCTAAAACATGATATTGGATCACTGTCAGAATCCAATTAACCAAAGCAAATAGTCTGAGCGTCGGGCTCTTTCTGCTCTAGAGCCAAACACAGGCGGGAGAGACGGGGAGAGAGCGGGGATCAATAGAAATTGAGTTGAGGGTGGTGTGCAGGGGGTCCTTCATTGTGCTACAAACCATGTTGGCTGTCTTCGTTTCAATAGGAGGAGGAGGAGGAGAGGGGGAGGGGAGAAGGGGGAGGGAGGGGGGGGTGCCTGTGCAACAAAGTGCTGGCAAACCTTTCCAGCTCCTGAGGCGACTGCCCTGAGAAGTCCTACTCCACCTCCACACCGTAACCTAACACCACAGGCGCCGCAGCTCCTCCCTTATCACCGCGTGTATACATTTCGCAAGGTCAATGTTTATGATATTTACACACACACACACGCACCGTCTGAGCTCTTTCCTGTGTCACACACACGTAAAATGGATATGAGATTGATAACAAGGAGGAAATGTAAGGTCTGACTCTGTTTCTGATTGTGTCAAAGAGGAAAGAAACACTATCTAATGCAACAAAACAAAAAATGGCCGCCCCGACGTTCGACGGGAGAGAACTCAGATGTTAAAAGAAAGGAAATCGGTCAAATGTCAAACGTTTCAGTGGGTTTGTGAGGCTCTACGCCGGCTTGATACAGCAGTGAAGGTTAGTGCGGTGAATCCTCCTCTAAAGGCAGAGCGCCGCAAAGCTGGATTGGCTGCCCGGGGAGGGGAGCCGTCCCCCTTCCCCTCCCCGGGCAGATGAGATCCCATTATCAGGCAGACGAGAACTCCACCTCCAGGATTTCACAGCTCCTCTGTTTATCACATGGCTCTGTCAAGTTGGGCACCATTAACCGATAATGAAAGGAGACAACCGGTGCAGTTACAAGCAAAGCACTCCACATTCTACAGGCCTAAGCATGTATCTGGGAAGCTGACTGCGTCTATTCAATTCTGCTCAGCATTCAAACGCCCCCCCTCACAATACCTTCTCCCCCCGCAGCCCCGCTGTATGTACGCCGTCTTCAATCCCAGCAGAACAAAACCGGGTTACGCCGAGGCTCAAAAGGAAACCAAATCTAACTCGGAAGAGAAAAGTGACACTTTCTGCTGCTGCGAGCGACGCTCTCGTCTCTAAAGAGGATTATTAGCACCGGAGAACAAATCATAGTAAATGCCAACAAAAGCAAAGAGAGAGGAGCGGGAAGAATGAAGGATAAAGCAACACAAACGATCATTTAAGGAGATATGTTTACTCCAACCGTCTAAAGGATAATTATTACAAGTGTTACTAAACAAAGGAGCCGGCAACAGCGCCTCTGAATCAAAGGCCGCCTCCCCCTGCCTCCCTCCCTCCCCCCTCCCCCCTCCCCCCTCCAGCCTGACTACTCCATTTAAGGTTTATAGGATTCTGTAGCCACTTAGGCTCATTAAAAATGAATACTTAACAAAAGCTGAGGCTGACGCACACACTGTTTGCTTTAGCCCGATTTCTCCCCACTGGAGAAAAACAAGCCACTCATGGAGCAAGTACAGAGGGAGAGAGAGAGAGGGGAAGGAGAGAGAGGGGAGGGGAAGGGGGGGGGGGGGGGAGAGAGAGAGAGAGAGGGAGGAAAAGAGAGAGGGGGGAAGAGAAGGAGAGAGGGTGGGGAAGAGGGCTAGAGAGGTAGAAAGAGAGAGGGAGAGAGAGAGAGGAGAGAGAGAGAGAGGGAGGACAGAGAGAGAGAGACAGAGACAGAGAGAGAAAGAGAGAGAGTGCTCAGCAGTACAAATAAGTCAGCCAGTAGCTGAAACAACAGAAAAAGGTGACATGGCTGAGTGAAGCCAAGCCTGTGAGACGACTTGGCGAGCCTCAGAGGCCTCGGCCTCTTAAGCACTCATATCTAGTAACTTCATTTAATACATTCACCAGGGATGAGCAGACAAGTTGAAGGGGGGAAGAAAAAAAAGGGATTGAGTGAAGAAAACAGCCTTGTAAACCAAGAGGAGTGTGTGTGAGGGGGAGGGAATGTGTGCGGTTGTGTGTGTGTGTGTGTGTGTGTGTGTGTGTGCGGTGCTGGGGCCGGACTTCAGAAGCTCCACTTTACTCCAACACATGACTAAATCTCCATAGTGTAACAAGTGAACTTCCTCTGCTGGCACCACATTACACACTGAAGGAAAACGGATGTTGTTACACGGAACAATGAGAGCATTCTGCTATTTGACTATTCTTAGGTGGGTATTATCTTCTGCTCCTCTCGTGGAACAAACTCAAACAGAGCTCCTCCAGATTTAAAGCTACGGCAGGGACTCTCTCTCTCTCTCTCTCTCTTTGCCACACGTATACTACAAACTCGCCCGGAACAAAGACTCTGTGTGACTGCTGCTTGAAGTTACTGTTCCTCATAATGACGGCGAGTGGTGATAGCCCAGCTCCCCCCTCTCCTCCCTCCCTCTCTCTCTCTCTCTGCTGGCAGGCGAGCAAAAAGCTGACTTCAAATCCTTCACTGCCCCTTTTAGCCTTGGTGGATTCTTAAGAGAGCACTTTACAAGTTGGGGGAGTCCAAAGGGAAAGTGGGGTCTTACATGACTAATTAAAACATAGACTTTCTGCCTGGAGGGGGCGGAGAAAGGGGGGAAGTAATAAAACAATCCTCTCCTATCTCCCAACAAAGTCATTCAAGGAAATTACTCAACTAAATATGTTTAACTACACGCTGGTGGATACGGAGAGTCAAGGTTTCAGAGGAGGAGGATGAATAAAGAGCTCGACGGAGGAGGGGAGATGATTTTTACTAAAAGGAAAGGAAGAAAAACAGGTTAAGGAAACAACAGAGGTTACAGCGAGCTAACACACACACACACACACAGCGCCATCAAGGTGAGAGCAGCTGAGCAGAAAGACCGAGGCGTCGTTTGGAGACAATCCAGACAGACAACTAGTAATTAGCCTGCTACCTGGCAGAGCCTTTAGTTCAGATCATTAACACAGTTGTAAAAATGTGAGGCGAGCTCGCAGACTGCTATTTCACTTTAGGCAATCAGAGGTCTAGCCTCGCATAGCTAGCTTGTTTACATAGCTATTCACAGTCACATTTGGCAGCCGCGCCAACGCTGAAAACCAAGACACTTGTAGACTACATATGTCCAAGCTCTTTGCCAAGCTACACAAGCGACTCGGGAGAGGGGAAGCTCGCTCGCTCGCTCGCAGCCGCCATTTAGACAAACTTATGCAGATTTACCAAAAAAATCAAAAACAAAATGAAGTAACTCTTAATCCAGATGGAGGAAGCTGCCACCTGGCAAACACGTTGATTAAATGTTAGTGAGAGGAAACACGAGCATCTTTTCCTTCACGAGGAAGAAAGAGAAACACAGAAACTCCACACACAACTTCTGATGGCTCACACACACACACCGTTCCTGTTAGATCACATGAGGCCAGAGGCTCAAAGAAGAAAAAAAAAAAATCTTATTCACCAAACAATTGTAAGGTCACACACGCAAGGTGAACACACACACATGTGTAATACCTCAGATGCTACTACACTTAGCCCCTGCATTTCCACTGACATTCCTCTCTCTCTCTCTCTCTTTCTCTCCCTCTCTCTCTCTCAAACAGGGCCTCATTCATCTGAATAAAAGAGCAGTTGAGCCTTGCCGTGGCTGCACACACTGAACAGGCTCCCCTCTCCCTGTTCTCCCTCCAGCAGGCCAGCAGGGCCGCAGAGAGGCAGAGTGCAAGCTGCGGTGCAAAAGAGGAAGTTTACATTTCAGGCAAATCCCTTTAGTGAACAAAGAGACGGCAAGATAAATAAACAGCGCATGTGTCTGATGCACGTCTCTGGATCCAATTAGGGAAGATCCCGTTTCATTAGGGGCCGAGCCGCATGGCCGACGTGTTCTGGAGTGATTAGCAACCGGCGCAGCACACGGCCGCCGCCGCCATCACACAGGCAGCAGAGAGAGTGACGGTTGGGGTGATCGATTCCTGGGTTCTGTCTCCAGGCTAATCTGCTCAGACAGCCAGTGACTGCTCCATTCCACACACACACACACACACACACACACACACACACACACACACACACACACACACACACACACACACACACACACACACACACACACACACACACACACACACACACACACACACACACACACACACACACACACACACAGAGCACAGCCCAGCACATGGCCGCCTGGCTGAGCACACTGCCACCCTATGGACACTGGGGGGAAGTGCAGAGTCATGACCGCCAATTCAAAACAGACAGGTCAGGAGAGACTTGTGATGTGTAAACACACACACACACACACACACACACACACACACACACACACACACACACACACACACACAAACACACACACACACACACACAAACACACACACACACACACAGCGGTAATGGCTTACAAAGCTGTATCTTACACACACACACGCCTCTCCCCCCCCCCCCCATCCTTCATTGCCAATGCTTATTCAGAAATCAATTATTCTCCTCTGGTCACACTCGGCTGCACTCAGCATGTCAGCTAATGATTCAGCCGTCTCCTTTACAGATACATGCTGATAAGTAGAGAAAGCAGCGAGTCTTAAAGGTCATAGATGAAGATCCACAGGTCATTCAAGCTCATTCCTCATATCTGGGATCGTCACACCTTTTTTTTTTTTGTTCTCTCCCTCCCACATATGGAATGAATAACAGTGGAGAGAAGACGCAAAGAGACGGCGCACAGACAGGGTGTTGATGCGGCGTCATCAGAGCCGACTTGATTTTGTGGAGGGTAGCGGGTAAAAAAAGAAAAAGGCCAGTGTGCGTGTGTGTGTGTGGGTGTGTGTGTGTGTGTGTCTGTGTCTGTGTGTGTGTGCGGTCGGAGCAGGCAGTTTGGAGATCAGTGCCGAGGTCAAGAGGAGCCACTTAGCTGTGCTTTGGCCTTCCAAGCCCCGCAGCTTTCAGAATCAGGCTGTGCGCCGTGGGAGTAGATAAAAAGCTTGGCAGCAGCCGAGCATCTGGAGACGGCCGCGGCGGCTAATGCACGCCGGCTTTATTTATGGCTTTTTTAAAGGTACAAAATGGAAATTAAAGGGAGTGGGTATGAAGGTGGGAAGCGAGCTCATTAGCCAGCATATATATTATCTCTGCCTGACTGCTGCTGATCCCACAAGGCGTCGCACCTTTGTGCTCTCAGTATAAACAAACAGGGATATAAACTCAGATCTCGCTTATTTACAAGCCAGCCGTGAAGGTCGTTAGATAGATTCTCACACGTGCCGGCGACATCGTTGAAAATGAGCCATCACGCCAGATGTGACGCCAGACTCTTGTTCCTATTACGTCTAAAACACGAGGAGGGGCTGAGCCTTTGATGTCCGGATCGTCTCTGCTGAGGAGATAATGTGCTGAAATGTGTGAATAATGCGGCGAGCTGTCGTCTGTGATTACACGGCAAAACAAAACAAACCCATACCTTTGTCTTTACTGTCTGGGCTCATAATGCTGTTATGAGGATTTGGGGCCCAGAAGTGGAGGAAATTCCACAAATGGCTTGTTTGGATGCACGTCGCCTTCATGATGCGTGTGTGTGTCTGTGTGTGTGTGTGTGTGTGTGTGTGTGTGTGTGTGTGTGTGTGAGGTGAGACGGTGTAGCTATTTGATATTGAACAGAGTGTAAACCTAACATGCGACTTAATAAGGGTCTATTATGGGAGCGGCGGGGGAGGAACAGGAAAGGCTCAGCTCCTTCCCGGTGGAAGAGGGATGTAGAGGAAGAGCGCGAGCCGTCGCTCCTCTGCTCCTGCACACATCAGCAGCAGGAGGGCAGGGATGCAAGGAGGCCACGGCGAGCCAATTACCAAACTCATTAAGTAACCTGCTCGTCGGCTTTGAACTGCTGCCACCTCAGTATCCTTACTGGATTTCGCCGCCGCCGCCGCTGTTGTGGATGATCGGGTCGCCGCGGCGCTTCGCTATCGCGCCTAGCTTCAAAATGGCTGGAGAGGAGGAGGAGGGGGGAGTAGGAGGAGTTGAAATGGCACAACCGTAATCACATTCTCTCAACGTGTTGGCTGGTATTAAAAGTGCAACCGCAGTGAAAGATTCTGCACCTTAAGGGCGAAGGAAGCTGAGGAGAGAGGAGACAAAGCATCCAGGCACAAACACAGGAAGGAGGGGAGGGGGGGGTGCATTCACTTCCAGTTTACAGCTGAAAGGGTGCTGACAGACTTAAGCTGTTCTCTACGGCTCAGAGAAAGTAGCAGGAGGTGAAGGAGGAGGGCGCACACGGGGATGTTAGGATATAAGGATGCAGAGGATGGAGGTGAGGAAGGTAGGAGGAATCAGAAGGGTCCACTAGGAGGGGCGGGAGGACAGAGGGGAGAGATCAGGAGGGGGTTAGGAGGCAAAGGAACACGCTGCATTAGTCCGTGCTCCCATTGCCGTGAAGGCATTTGTTGACCAACCTTGACTGCATTCACCTCCTCGCTCACCGCCGCTCACTGCCCCTCAACAAGTACTGACACTCTGTAAGGCAAAGACTAAAAGGGAAAGAAGACACAGAGGACAGGAAAATACATGAATGTGTGTGCAAATGGAACAAATGAGGTGATAACAGCTTGACAGTAGAGGTGTGTGTGCACCAGGTGAGACGGCGGCAACAGCGGCGAGGAAGCCTGCCACACATTTGACATTATTATGTTAAACACACTGTAAGTGTAGCCACCGCCGCCGCCGCGCACGGAAATCACGCCGCTGACATTCTCTATGAGGAGATTGCCAGCGTTTATTTGAAGCTGGCGTTCATTTCCTACTGCACAATGAGGCTCTGATACACACGGATCTACGCACCGCTACCTGGAATACACACACAGGCACACACACACACACACACACGTACAGTCCCCCACCCCGGCACCTCCCCCATTATCCCATGAGCCCTCTCTTCTCTGCCTCGCTCGACAAGAGCTTGGAAATAAAAACATCACAGCTCTGCCTCGCAGCACCTGTTCAATAACATTGACATTTCACATTCAGGATTCACACACTGAAGAGATTCCCTGCATTTACTCCCTTTTAACACCCAGGTACACACACACACACACACACACACACACACACACACACACACACACACACACACACAAACACACACATGCACACACTATCAATCTTCTGCACTGTCAATGTAAGCATTTTAATAACGCACCGACCGGGGGAGGTGCATGTGTGTGCGTTTCTCTTCACACACACACACTCACACACACACATATCCGCCTGCAGCCATTAGTGTACAGGGTGGAACAGTTCACCGTACGTAACGTTAGGTACACTCGGGCGGCAGCAAAACACGTTAGCTGAAGCATTATGAAAGCTAACGCCCACACGGAGACGCTCTCAGTCCTGTACATGTTTGGATTGTGTTCACCGAGCCAATT